>NC_057796.1:53414596-53423402 GCF_018294505.1 Triticum aestivum
TGAATGATCGATCCGATCTCGCCTATGATCGTCCTCTCCTTTTCACGAAAGTTATTTGGATAGATAAGGGGACACGATGATGGCTTGTATGATCGCTGGTATGTCATGCTCATACGAGATGTCGTCTTCTTCTCTGGTGCGCCAAATGACAGTTTACTCAAAAGGGAAGTTGCACCAAATTGCTTCAATGACAAGGGTATTGGTTGATTTCCTTCCAAAAGTGTTTGGTTCTGAAAAAAAAATTACCGGAGCCAGGAGCTACCGGTGACCACTAGCCAATAGCAGTGCTCCAGTTGTGACGTATCTGAATCCTTCCCTGTCGTATTTGATTCCTTTTCTGATTTTTTTATTTGTATTTTCTTTACCCTGGGACCCATGCATGGAAGGGACAGTACTGACACATGCATCTCTTTTTCTACACATAGTACAGTACACATTGTCTATTTTCTCTTATACAACTCATGGCTTTTAATTTCCTGTTGATAATTTAGATGGTTCATATTTTTAAAACCAAATTTAAATGTTGAAACTTTCTATATACTTGAACTCGTGATTTCAAGATCTTTAGAACAAGCTTAATTTTGGATACTTCTTGAACACGTTTGAATCCATTTATTTCACACAATATGTTTCAATTATTTCAGAAGAACTATTTATTTCAGTTATTTTAAACCACTAATTTCCATTATTTTTTAAATACAATTGCAATCATTTCAATCGTTGTAAAACGCCTATTTCACACATTAGAAAACATATATTTCCAGTCGTTCCAAAAGAATTGGCTCCCTAATTTCTGAAAACCGATTTCACTCATTTCGAAAAGCTCATTTCTTTATGTTCAAAATATCAATTTCACTCATTAGAAGAAACTGATGTCACTAATTTCAAAAGAATAATTTCACTCAGTTGAGAAAATAGATTTCACTCGGTTTAAAAGAATGATCTCGCTCATTTCAGAAAAAGATTTCACTCATTCCAAAAAGTATGTTTCACTATGTTAAAAAAACAGATTCCGCTCATTTCAAAAGGATGGATTTATCCTTATTCAAAAAACTTATTTCACTCATTTCAAGAAATATATTTAAATCATTTGAACACAGTTGATTTCACTAAATTAAAAAACATATTTCACTCAGTTTAATAGAATGCACTAAATTGAAAACACATATTTATCTCAGTTTGACAGAATGATTTTATCATTTCAAAAAATGATTTCACTCGTTTCAAAAAGTGATTCACTCATTTTAACAAACATGTTTCACTCATTCAAAACACTGGTTTCACTCATTCCAAAAAATATATTTAAAATATTTCAAAACGGTTGATTTCACTAAATAAAAAAACATATTTCACTCAGTTTAATAGAATGCACAAAATTGAAAAAACATATTTCACTCAGTTTGACAGAATGATTTTATCATTTCAAAAAAATGATTTCACTCATTTCAAAAAGTGATTTCACTCATTTTAACAAACATGTTTCACTCATTCAAAACATTGGTTTCACTCATTCCAAAATATATATTTAAATCATTTCAAAACGGTTGATTTCACTAAATTGAAAAAATATATTTCACTCAGCTTAATGAGAATGATTTCTAGCATTTCAAAAAAATATTTCAGTCATTTTAACAAACATGTTTCACTCATCCAAAACACTGGTTTCACTCATTCCAAAATATATATTTAAATCATTTCAATACGGTTGATTTTACTAAATTGGAAAAATATATTTCACTTAGCTGAATAGAATAATTTCTATCATTTTAAAAAAAGATTTGACTCATTTTAACAAGCATGTTTCACTCATTCAAAACATTGGTTTCACTCATTCCAAAAAGTATGTTTTGTTGTGTTCAAAAAACAGATTCCGCTCATTCGAAAAACTTATTTCACTCATTTCAAAAGTTGGATATAACTTATTTCAAAATGGTTGATTTCAGTAATTTGACAAAATGATTTCACTCAATTTGACAGACATATTTCACTAATTCCAAAATACAGATTTCACTCATTTCAGAAAAATGGATTGCACTCGTTTCAAAAGGTGGATTCCACTTGCTTCAAAAACAGATTTCACTGATCAATATATATTGAAATGGGGATATGATTGAAATAACAAAACTCAAACTAGATGAAGTATATTCAAGATTGGCCTTGTTTTAAAGATTTGTACGCCAAAAGTTCGAATATATAAATAGTTTCAAAATTAAATTTTTGGTTTAAAAAGATATAAATGATTTAAATTAGCAAAGGTAAAATAAAAAAATGTGAATTTGTTGTGTAAGAGAGAAGAGAGACTGCACATGTACTTTTGCTGTCATGCATGCGTCCTACAGTACATGAGAGAGAGGAGCATGCATGCATCTGATCAAAGGTAGGCCCATGTAATAATTTTGGTGGGGTTCATTCACTGTATTTTGTCAGGTACAGATGTTGTATAGCAGAAACTGTAGATAAATACGTGGCAGCTGCATGAATCTTCAGGCACCCAATGGATGATGGATTACTAACCGGTACATCCCGGTTCTGGTAAAAAGAGCTTTGCGTATTTGGTTCTACACATCAAGTAGGAAAATAAGGTTTATTTGTTCTTGATGGATTATCGTTAGTAAAAAAGGCGAGAACAATAAAAACCCTTTGGAAAACCAAATAAATACTCATATGAAAGTGTCAAAATATTGAGCCATCACCCGCAGGGTGGAGCTCACCCTAGACGACGCCTGCAATCCGGTAGGGCTGCATCCTAGCGCTCGCCGATCACACTTGGTCGACCAGCTCGCTTGGCAAGGCGGATGGTGGTGTCATCGTGGATGAGCTCGACCAACCCGGGAAGTCAATGGCGAGGGCAGGGATTATGGGACGGAGTAGTATTTAACTCCTTAAAAAACGTCTTACATTATAGGACGGAGATAATAGTATTTAACTTCTTATAAAATACATTTTTTTCATCAAATATAGGTTTGGGGGAATCCCACGTTCTTTTTTCTCATATATACATTCTACATCACTATCTAGACAATTCTAAAACAAGAATTTTGGGACAGTGGTAATACGGAAGGGTCCTGTATGTACCTTGAGTTATAGTGAGTCATTACAGTTCTTAGTCACAGTACAAAATTACAATGGAGTCGTCGCCATTAGCGGTAGCTCGACCTCGTGCGCCCACTCGACGCACCTCGTCTCGAAATGACGGCTCCTCACCTCGTTGGGCAGGTAGTTCAGCCAGACCTTGAGCCCCAGCCGCCACCGCATGGTCCTCCCCTCCGCCTCCCGCCCTACCCTCCACG
The DNA here is from genome assembly GCF_018294505.1 of Triticum aestivum. Lineage (NCBI taxonomy): Eukaryota > Viridiplantae > Streptophyta > Magnoliopsida > Poales > Poaceae > Triticum > Triticum aestivum. The sequence goes on from NC_057796.1 coordinate 53,417,887, forward strand.
TCACCTCCTCCGGCAGCTCGTCGCCGGCCACCACCAGCCCCCGCATCTTGCTGAACGCTCGCCCAGGACCCCCGTACCGGCGCCTCATGCCGCTGCGCGGGTCGGCCTCTCTGCTGCCCGGGCGCCACGACGAGACCTCCGTCCCGGTGGCCGGGTCGCACAGCACGCCCTCGAACACGCCGGCGCTGCCCTCCGCCTCCTGCTCCCACCGCCAGCTCCGGTTCCGTGCCCGCGACGACGAGCGCATCTTCGCCTTGACCTTCGGGTCGCCGCCGAGCTTGGTTGCGCCGGAGAAGGCGCCCTTGACGGTGCGCGTCGTCTCCACCTCCCGCTCCGGGTTCCCCGTCGACCGGCCCAGGCTCGGGCCCGTGGCGTACGACGAGCCGAACTTGGGGCCGACCCAGAGGCGGATACGCGACGGGAAGTGCCTCTCGCCGTCCAGGACATGGTCGTCGTCGACGACGTCTTCCTCGGTGCCGGTGTCGTCCTTCTTACTATACCCGAGCCGCACGACGCGCACCCGTATGTTGTCGACGTGCACGCCGACGACGATGAAGCCATTGTCTCGCACGCTCACCGCGTACTCCACCTGGGCCACGGCCTCCAGCTGCTGGTGCACCAGGCCGTACCGCAGCGCCGGCTCCTCCGGCAGCTCATGAGGCAAGGCCGTGATCGTCGCCGTCGACGTTGCACCAGCGACGCGGGGGATGGCGAGCACCGGCGCGTACCCTCTCAGCACCCAGAGCCCGTGCACGTTTGCGGCGTACGACAAGCACGCGACGTCGGGCTTGGCCGGCGGCTTGGGCGCCGACTGCATCTCCCGCAGCAGGCACCACTTGGCCAGCATGTAGCCGAGCGACCGCATGAACTGCTCCTCGACGTCCGGGCCGACCGCGAGCAGGAGCGCGCCGAGCGCCGCCGGGGCGCAGCCGGCGAGGGCGCGCTCGATGTCTGTGCCAAGAGCTCGGAAGAAGAGGAACCCGAGGTCCGCGGGGGCCTCCAGAGCGCACAGCCAGAAGAGCCGCATGAGCAGAGCCAGCGAGAAAAGTGGGGAGCCATCGGTGCCCGTGGCCGCGATGACGGCGGACACGACCTCCTCATCCAGCTTCCACTCCGGCGGCGACGCGTCCGGCGTTCTGCTCAAGGAAGGGATGGACGGCGAGAGCGCGGTCACCTCGTCGAGCAGCTGGGCCAGAAGCAGCAGCCGCGGGGCGACCTCGGAGGCTGCCGCGAATGCCTCGGACGTCCAGAGCACGCGGCGCGCCACGCCGTTGGCACTGTCTACGGCGATGGAGAAAGCGACGACGGCCGTACCGCCGTCCGCGGTGGCGGTGCAGTCGGCCTGCAGGACGATGGAGGCGCCCTCGGCCTCGGGGGAGGCGGCGAGGGGGGTGGATGCCGTGCCGTTGCCGGCGCCGGGAGGAGGGAGGGTGGCCAGCCACGGCCACACCTCGTCCATGGGTTGTGGCTAGGAGGAAGACTGGATACGTGGGCGTGATGGCGCGCGCGGGCTGTGCACTTCTGTGGTGTGCCGTTGTTCGGTGTAGCTTCTGGCACGGAATGGAGGTTTGGTTGGTTTGGAATGTGGAGGCCCGGTTGCCCACATAGGGCACGACGTGGACTAGCAGAAGTGAACAACCGCCTTACATCTACTTCTTGTGATGTCTCAAAAAAATTCTATTTCTTATGCGGATTGCTAGAGCTCAGTTAACTAAGACTTAACGAAGTCTCAGTTAATATTATATTTATGAGATTTTATGTGAAGATACGTGCATTTTTTTTATTTTTTTCATTCTTTTATATGTTGTGTTACTTGATTGAGATTTGATTAAGCCTCATCGACTGAGATCTAACCACACCCTTTTTTGTGTACTCATTTTTGGCTTCAAATAAAATTGTGTACTCATTTTCTCAACCGCAAAAAGGGCCCGACAATTGAACACTCGCCTAGATAAGAAATTGGGTTCAACCCCAACTCCCCTTCTGCCGTCCGATACACATCTAACAAAAATGGTTGAGTGTATCTGCGTATGTATGAGCATTGGTGTCTACTGTGTAAAAAAAAAATACAGTTCTAGCGAACTATAGTATCCTTTCTCCTCCTTCGATAGCGGTCTGTCAGCCCGTCCTCTGAGACTTTGACGCCGGCTTCCACCTCCATGGCCAACGGTGTTGTCGTATGTGTTTCTCCACCTCGTCTTGTGTGAGTCGCTGCCCCTCCGCCTTTCCTTAAACTCCTACCGTACTCCACACCGATGGCTACCCCCGCACCCGAACCAATCTAAAACTATGTCGTCGCCCGTTCTTGATGGTGTTCCCGTCTCGGCGTCGAGGCTGCGCTTTGTTGGAATTCGATTGAGCGCATAGAAATTTTCAGGTGACCGCAGAGGGATGCACTATGTGTGGTTACCTAAAAATGATTAGTGGTCATTCACTTTTTTTTTTGAGGGCATAGTGGTCATTCACTTTTTACCGTTACTGGCGTACACACAGGAAAGCCCAACATCGGGACCGGGCTTCAGGCATGCATGTTACATCCTGGATCTTCGAGTTGACACCCCATGACGGCCCATCTTGGCAGCAATAATCCACATGGGTGCAAGTTTTGCATGCTGGGTGATCCTACTACGTAGGAAATCTTGGATCGAGATTCATGATGAAACGATGTTCTTTAAATTTCTAATACAAAATTTAATAGTGCCACATGATCATACCATGGGCGAAAATTAAATAATACAACAACTTGACAGGAGCTTGAATTGCTTTGGGCATTAGTCAAATCGCTCTCCACTTCCCGATCAAGATCCAAAGGCTCAGCCACCTTCTACTTTCTCTAGCCTTCTTAGTCCACATATAATAGTACTAAATGAAAAAAATGAAGTTTTTCAACAGAGAATGAATTAGTGGCATTGTACTACACTTAAATAAGAAAGGAAAGGAAAAAAAATTGCACACTCGGGAAATTGTGATTTTTATGCAAGAATAAGCATATAATAGTGGATTTTTCGAAAAAAGAGAGGAAATTTTCTAAGAAGTAATGGATTAGTGACATTGGTATCACCCTTAAAAAGGAAAAAAGGAAATTAAAATCAAAATAAAATAAAATAAAATAAAAAAATTCCTACAAAGAATGAATTACTAGCATTTGTATTATCTTTTAAAAAGACATAAAATTAAAAAAGTTGCACACAAATTTAAACTAAAACTCTACTTTTCAAATATGCAAAAAAATAAGTACATAATAGTGCAAGTTTCTTACTCTAGTATAATTTACACACATATTGAATAGTGCTTGTGAGTATATTTCACACGCAAGAATAAAATGATGTTTTCTAAAAAGATTAAATTATTAGCATTGTTATTACCCTTAAAGGACAACGAAAAAAAAATCATGACATAATTTGCACACAATTTATACATAAATTATGGTTTCTATAATATGCAAGAATAACCATATAATAATAAAAAAATCACAAAAAAAGGTTAAGAAAGAATGATTTAGTGACATTGGTGTTGCCCCTAAAGAAGAAAGAAAATGAAACAAAATTAAAATAAAATAATAAATAAAGTTTTCTAAAGAAAAATGAATTAGTGGCATTGGTATTAACATTTAAGAAGAAATAACATGAGGAAAAAAAATTGCAGACAACTTTGTACTGAAATTACACTTTTTGTAATATACATAGGTAAACATATAATAGTGCAATTTCACATTTTAATATATACACATATTTTATAGTACTTGTGTGTACATTTTCACACACCAACATCTCAAAAATACTCATAAAAAAGAAAAATGACTAAAAACAAAAACAAAAGCAAAAACAAGAAGAAAATAAAGGCAACGGGTAACGGGCTTCAAGCCCAATAAGCAAAAACAAAGGCAAGTCGAAAATTCAGCCCAGGAAGTTAAGAAATAACTAAGGGAAGAAAAAAACACGAATCTTGACAAGAAATTGAACGATCAAAGAATGTACTCCCTCCGTCCCATAATGTAAGAGGTTTTTTAATACTAGTGTAGTGTCAAAAAAACGTCTTACATTATGAAACGGAGGGAGTATATTGCTAAGGTGGACTGCAGAATGGGATTGGCTCCAGGACAGTCGACTCACCCGAAACTTGTTTCCGTCGAATATGTACTAGCCAGATTTTTCTTGGGTGGTAGTGGATCACCGGTGAATGCATGCAGCCCTTTGACCAACTAAATAGTACAGTTGCGTTCAAGTACTACGGGTGCTAATGGTAGATCGCCGGCAGCTGAATTCTTTAATATCACACTATTTCATAAGCAAGTTATACTATGATGAGCTGTACTATGTGTGCATAAGATGAGAGACATGATTTGATCCAGCGCTGATTGCTGCATGGTATGAGATAATACGTACGTATAGGAAGATTACTAATACATACTTCCAGTTGAGATTGAACTCAGTTGACCATAATCATTAAGGAAAAACTAAAACCAAAGCTAATATATATCTGTATCTATAACTATACCTACTATTAAAGGGAATAGGTATTCTTGGTTTGGTTTAGTCCTTGTTGATTTTCGTCTTAGGTATTTGTACGTTGATGGGCCCTCTATGGGCTTCTATGAGCTAATTAAAGAAAAGAATTGAGGTAAAAAGGTAGGATAATTAGAAAGAAGGATCTGTACGCTTCAATGGTGGAGCTACTAAATTAGAAAAAGAAATGATTTGATTCCTGACTAAAACGGATGAAGACGTTATGGTAATTAATGGAAGAATTATACTTAAATGGAATTAATGAGAGATTATGCCCGGCAAAGAAAATATGAACGCGGCTAAATTACATCCTATTTTTTTATGTTCATTTTGTAGAAGGATGTTGCGTTGCAGCATGTTCTTCGTAGTGAATCCGGTGCTATGACCCATTATGGTTGCACAAAACATCAAATTTTTTCGTTGCAACGCACGGGCATATGTGCTAATACAAAACTAAGAACAAAAAAAGATTTTTTTCTAATAAAGAACGAATTAAGGAGATTGCTATTACCTAAAAGAAGAAAGAAAATGTAAAAACACATAAAACTGTGGGGAACGTAGCATGCAATTTCAAAAAAATTCCTACGCTCACGCAAGATCTATATATCTATGAGATGCATAGCAACGAGAGGGGGAGAGTGTGTCCACGTACCCTCGTAGACTGAAAGCGGATGATGTAGTCGAACGTCTTCACGATCCAACCGATCCAAATACCGAACGTACGACACCTCTGTGTTTAGCACATGTTCAGCTCGATGACGTCTCTTGAACTCTTGATCCAGCAGAGGGTCGAGGGAGAGTTCCGTCAGCACGATGGCGTGGCGACGGTGATGGTGATGTGATCCGCGCAGGGCTTCGCCTAAGCACTACGACGCTATGACCGAAGGAGTAAACTGTGGAGGGGGGCACCGCACACGGCTAAGAGAACAATTGATGTGCCTTTGGGTGCCCCCCGCCCCCGTATATAAATGAGGGGAGGAGGAGGCCGGCAGCCAGCAGGGGCGCGCCATG
>NC_057796.1:53423521-53475930 GCF_018294505.1 Triticum aestivum
GGCCACCCCTTGCGGCCCTCCTCTCTCTCCACTAAGGCCCACTAAGGTCCAATATTTCCCTCGGGGGTTCCGGTAACCCCTCGGTACTCCGGTAAAATATCCGAATCACTCGAAACCATTCTGATGTCCGAATACTATCTTCCAATATATGAACCTTTACCTCTCGACCATTTCGAGACTCCTCGTCATGTTTGTGATCTCATCCGGGACTCCAAACAAACTTCGGTCACCATAACAGATAACTCATAATACAAATCGTCATCGAGCGTTAAGCGTGCGGACCCTACGGGTTCGAGAACTATGTAGACATGACCGAGACACATCTCCGGTCAATAACCAATAGTGGAACCTGGATGCTCATATTGGTTCCTACATATTCTACGAAGATATTTATCGGTCAACCGCAATAACAACATACGTTATTCCCTTTGTCCTCGGTATGTTACTTGCTCGAGATCTATCGTCGGTATCATCATACCTAGTTCAATCTTGTTATCGGCAAGTCTCTTTACTCGTTTCGTAGTGCATCATCCCGTAACTAACTCATTAGTCACATTGCTTGCAAGGCATATAGTGATGTGCATTACCGAGAGGGCCCAGAGATACCTCTCCGATACTTGGAGTGACAAATCCTAATGTCGATCTATGCCTACCCAACAAACACCTTCGGAGACACCTGTAGAGCATCTTTATAATCACCCAGTTACGTTGTGACGTTTGATAGCACACAAGGTGTTCCTCCGGTATTCGGGAGTTGCATAATCTCATAGTCATAGGAATATGTATAAGTCATGAAGAAAGTAATAGCAATAAAAATTAACGATCATTATGCTAAGCTAACGGATGGGTCTTGTCCATCACATCATTCTTCAATTATGTGATCCCGTTTATCAAATGACAACACATGTCTATGGTTAGGAAACTTAACCATCTTTGATTAACGAGCTAGTCAAGTAGAGGCATACTAGGGACACTCTGTTTTGTCTACGTATTCACACATGCACTAAGTTTCCGGTTAATACAATTCTAGCATGAATAATAAACATTTACCATGATATAAGGAAATATAAATAACAACTTTATAATTTCCTCTAGGGCATATTTCCTTCAGTCTCCCACTTGCACTAGAGTCAATAATCTAGATTACATTGTAATGATTCTAACACCCATGGAGTCTTGGTGCTGATCATGTTTTGCTCGTGGAAGAGGCTTAGTCAACGAGTCTGCAACATTCAGATCCGTATGTATCTCGCAAATCTCTATGTCTCCCTCCTTGACTTGATCGCGGATGGAATTGAAGCGTCTCTTGATGTGTTTGGTTCTCTTGTGAAATCTGGATTCCTTCGCCAAGGCTATTGCTCCAGTATTGTCACAAAAGATTTTCATTGGACCCGGTGCACTAGGTATTACACCTAGATTAGATATGAACTCCTTCATCCAAACTCCTTCAGTTGTTGCTTCCGAAGCAGCTATGTACTCCGCTTCACACGTAGATCCCGCCACGACGCTTTGCTTGGAACTGCACCAACTTACAGCTCCACCATTCAATATAAACATGTATCCGGTTTGCGACTTTGAGTCATCCGGATCAGTGTCAAAGATTGCATCAACGTAACCATTTACGACAAGCTCTTTGTCACCTCCATAAACGAGAAACATATCCTTAGTCCTTTTCAGGTATTTCAGGATGTTCTTGACCGCTGTCCAGTGATCCACTCCCGGATTACTTTGGTACCTCCCCGCTAAACTTATAGCAAGGCACACATTAGGTCTGGTACACAACATTGCATACATGATAGAACCTATGGCTGAGGCATAGGGAATGACTTTCATTTTCTCTCTATCTTCTACAGTGGTCGGGCATTGAGTCTGACTCAACTTCACACCTTGTAACAGAGGCAAGAACCCTTCCTTTGACTGATCCATTTTGAACTTCTTCAAAACTTTATCAAGGTATGTGCTTTGTGAAAGTCCAATAAGCATCTTGATCTATCTCTATAGATCTTGATGCCCAATATATAAGCAGCTTCACCGAGGTCTTTCATTGAAAAATTCCGATTCAAGTATCCTTTTATGCTATCCAGAAATTCTATATTATTTCCAATCAACAATATGCCATCCACATATAATATTAGAAATGCTACAGAGCTCCTACTCACTTTCTTGTAAGTACATGCTTCTCCAAATGTCTGTATAAAACCATATGCTTTGACCACACTATGAAAGCGTATATTCCAACTCTGAGATGCTTACACCAGTCCATAAATGGATCGCAGGAGCTTGCACACTTTGTTAGCACCTTTAGGATCGACAAAACCTTTTGGTTGCATCATATACAATTCTTCTTTAAGAAATCCATTAAGGAATGTAGTTTTGACTTCCATTTGCCAAATTTCATAATCATAAAATGCGGCAATTCCTAACATGATTTGGACAGACTTAAGCATCGCTACGGGTGAGAAGGTCTCATCGTAGTCAACTCCTTGAACTTGTCGAAAACCTTTTGCAACAAGTCGAGCTTTGTAGATAGTAACATTACCGTCAGTGTCGGTCTTCTTCTTGAAGATCCATTTATTCTCTATGGCTTGCCGATCATCAGGCAAGTCAACTAAAGTCCACAGTTTGTTCTCATACATGGATCCCATCTCAGATTTCATGGCCTCAAGCCATTTCACGGAATCTGGGCTCATCGTCGCTTCTTCATAGTTCGTAGGTTCGTCATGGTCTAGTAACATGACTTCCAGAAAAGGATTTCCGTACCACTCTGGTGCGGAACGTACTCTGGTTGACCTACGAGGTTCAGTAGTAACTTGATCTGAAGTTTCATGATCATCATCATTAACTTCCTCACTAATTGGTACTGGAATTGATTTCTGTGATGAACTACTTTCCAATTCGGGAGAAGGTACAATTACCTCATCAAGTTCTACTTTCCTCCCACTCACTTCTTTCGAGAGAAACTCCTTCTCTAGAAAGGATCCATTATTAGCAACGAATATCTTGCCTTCAGATCAGTGATAGAAGGTGTACCCAACAGTTTCCTTTGGGTATCCTATGAAGACACATTTCTCCGATTTGGGTTCGAGCTTATCAGGTTGAAGCTTTTTCACATAAGCATTGCAGCCCCAAACTTTAAGAAACGAGAGCTTATATGGTGTCGTATCAACGGATTTAGATGGTGCCCTATTTAATGTGAATGCAGCCGTCTCCAAAGCATAACCCCAAAACGATAGCGGTAGATCGGTAAGAGACATCACAGATCGCACCATATCTAATAAAGTACGGTTACGATGTTCGAACACACCATTACGCTGTGGTGTTCCAGGTGGCGTGAGTTGCGAAACTATTCCACATTGTTTCAAATGAAGAACTCTGTCAATGACACTTTCATCAGGAAGATTAACTCCCAGCTGAGTCTAGTGGTTATGGTACCCAGACATTCTGAGTATGTGTTCACTGACAGAACTATTCTCCTCCATCTTGCGGCTATAGAACTTGTTGGAGACTTCAGATCTCTTAACTCGGGCATTTGCTTGAAATATTAACTTAAACTCCTGGAACATTTCATATGCTCCATGACGTTCAAAACGTCTTTGAAGTCCCGATTCTAAGTCGTAAAGCATGGCACACTGAACTATTGAGTAGTCATCAGCTTTGCTCTGCCAGACGTTCATAACGTCTGAAGTTGCTCCTGCAGCGGGTCTTGCACCTAGCGGTGCTTCGAGGATGTAATTTTTCTGTGCAGCAATGAGGATAATCCTCAAGTTACGGACCCAGTTCGTGTAGTTGCTACCATCATCTTTCAACTTAGCTTTCTCTAGGGACGCATTAAAATTCAAGGGAACGATAGCACGGGCCATTGATCTACAACAACATAGATATGCAAAAACTATCAGGACTAAGTTCATGATAAATTAGAGTTCAATTAATCATATTACTTAAGAACTCCCAATTAGATAGACATCCCTCTAGTCATCTAAATGATCACGTGATCCATATCAACTAAACCATGTCCGATCATCACGTGAGATGGAGTAGTTTTCAATGGTGAACATCACTATGTTGATCATATCTACTATATGATTCATGTTCGACCTTTCGGTCTCAGTGTTCCGAGGCCATATCTGCATATGCTAGACTCGTCAAGTTTAACCTGAGTATTTTGCACGTGCAATACTGGCATGCACCCACTGTACGTGAACGTAGAGCTTATTACACCCGATTATCACGTGGTGTCTCGGCACGACGAACTGTAGCAACGGTGCATACTCAGGGAGAACACTTGTACCTTGAAATTTAGTGAGGGATCATCTTATAATGCTACCGCCGTACTAAGCAAAATAAGATGCATAAAGGATAAACATCACATGCAACCAAAATATGTGACATGATATGGCCATCATCATCTTGTGCCTTTGATCTCCATCTCCAAAGCACCGTCTGAAGGAAATATGCCCTAGAGGCAATAATAAAGTTGTTATTTATAATTCCTTATATCATGATAAATGTTTTATTATTCATGCTAGAATTGTATTAACCGGAAACTTAGTACATGTGTGAATACATAGACAAACAGAGTGTCACTAGTATGCCTCTACTTGACTAGCTCGTTAATCAAAGATGGTTAAGTTTCCTAGCCATGGACAAAGAGTTGTCATTTGATAAACGGGATCACATCATTAGAGAATGATGTGATTGACTTGACCCATCCGTTAGCTTAGCACTTTGATCGTTTAGTTTATTGCTATTGCTTTGTTACTAACTTATACATGTTCCTATGACTATGAGATCATGCAACTCCCGAATATCGGAGGAACACTTAGTGTGCTATCAAACATCACAACGTAACTAGGTGACTATAAAGATGCTCTACAGGTGTCTCCGATGGTGTTTGTTGAGTTGGCATAGATCGAGATTAGGATTTGTCACTCCGAGTATCGGAGAGGTATCTCTGGGCCCTCTCGGTAATGCACATCACTATAAGCCTTGCAAGCATTATGACTAATGAGTTAGTTACGGGATGATGCATTATGGAACGAGTAAAGAGACTTGCCGGTAATGAGATTGAACTAGGTATTATGATACCGACGATCGAATCTCGGGCAAGTAACATACCGATGACAAAGGGAACAACGTATGTTGTTATGCGGTTTGACCGATAAAGATCTTCGTAGAATATGTAGGAACCAATATGAGCATCCACGTTCCACTATTGATTATTGACTGGAGATGAGTCTCGGTCATGTCTACATAGTTCTCGAACCCGTAGGGTCCGCACGCTTAATGTTCGGTGACGATCGATATTATGAGTTTATGTGTTTTGATGTACCGAAGGTTGTTCGGAGTCCCGGATATGATCACGGACATGACGAGGAGTCTCGAAATGGCCGATACATAAAGATCGATATATTGGATGACTATGTTTGGACATCGGAATGGTTCCGGGTGAGTTCGGGCATTTACCGGAGTACCGGGGGGTTACCGGAACCCCCCGGGGAGTGTATGGGCCTTATTGGGCCTTAATGGGAGAGAAGAGAAGGCGGAGAGGTGGAGCCCCCCCAAGCCCAATCCGAATTGGGTGGGGGGCCGGCCCCCCTTTCCTTTAACTCTCTCTCCCCCTTCCTTCTCTCCTACTCCAATTAGGGAAGGGGGGGATCCTACTCCCGGTGGGAGTAGGACTCCTTTAGGGCACGCCATAGTGTTGGAAATATGCCCTAGAGGCAATAATAAAATGGTTATTATTGTATTTCCTTGTTCATGATAATTGTCTGTTGTTCATGCTATAATTGTATTAACTGGAAACCGTAATACATGTGTGAATACATAGACCACAACATGTCCCTAGTAAGCCTCTAGTTGACTAGCTCGTTGATCAATAGATGGTTATGGTTTCCTGACCATGGACATTGGATGTCATTGATAACGGGATCACATCATTAGGAGAATGATGTGATGGACAAGACCCAATCCTAAGCATAGCACAAGATCGTGTAGTTCGTTTGCTAGAGCTTTTCTAATGTCAAGTATCATTTCCTTAGACCATGAGATTGTGCAACTCCTGGATACCGTAGGAATGCTTTGGGTGTACCAAACGTCACAACGTAACTGGGTGGCTATAAAGGTGCACTACAGGTATCTCCGAAAGTGTCTGTTGGGTTGGCACGAATCGAACCTTGGATTTGTCACTCCGTATGACGGAGAGGTATCTCTGGGCCCACTCGGTAATGCATCATCATAATGAGCTCAATGTGACTAAGGAGTTAGCCACGGGATCATGCGTTAGGGTACGAGTAAAGTGACTTGCCGGTAACGAGATTGAACAAGGTATTGGGATACCGACGATCGAATCTCGGGCAAGTAACGTACCGATTGACAAAGGGAATTGTATACGGGATTGATTGAATCCTCGACATCGTGGTTCATCCGATGAGATCATCGTGGAACATGTGGGAGCCAACATGGGTATCCAAATCCTGCTATTGGTTATTGACCGGAGAGTCGTCTCGGTCATGTCTGCATGTCTCCCGAACCCGTAGGGTCTACACACTTAAGGTTCAGTGACGCTAGAGTTATAGAGATATTAGTATGCGGTTAACCGAAAGTTGTTCGGAGTCCCGGATGAGATCCCGGACGTCACGAGGAGTCCCGGAATGGTCCGGAGGTAAAGATTTATATATGGGAAGTCCTATTTTGGCCACCGGAAAATGTTCGGGATTTTTCGATATTGTACCGGGAAGGTTCTAGAAGGTTCCGAAGTGGGGCCCACCTGCATGGGGGGGACCCACATGAACGTGGGTAGTGGGGGCAAGGCCCCACACCCCTGGTCAAGGCGCACCAAGATCCCACCTTAGAAGTGTTGGGAATCGTAGCATAATTTTAAAATTTTCCTACGCTCACCAAGATGCATCTATGGAGTATACTAGCAACAAGGGGAAAGGAGTGCATCTACATACCCTTGTAGATCGCGAGCAGAAGCGTTCCAATGAACGTGGATGACGGAGTCGTACTCGCCGTGATTCAAATCACCGATGACCGAGTGCCGAACGGACGGCACCTCCGCGTTCAACACACGTACGGTGCAGCGACGTCTCCTCCTTCTTGATCCAGCAAGGGGGGAGGAGAGGTTTATGGAGATCCAGCAGCACGACGGCGTGGTGGTGGATGTAGCGGGATGCCGGCAGGGCTTCGCCGAGCTTCTATGAGAGAGAGAGGTGTAGCAGGGGAGGAGGGAGGCGCCCAAGGCTGTGTTAATGCTGCCCTCCCTCCCCCCTTTATATAGGCCCCCTGGGAGGGGGGCCGCCGGCCAAGATCCATCTGGAGGGGGGGCGGCGACCAAAGGGGGTGGCTTGCCCCCCAAGGCAAGTGGGGCGCCCCCCCACCCTAGGGTTTCCAACCCTAGGCGCAGGGGGAGGCCCATGGGGGGGCGCCCAACCAACTAGGGGCTGGTTCCCTTCCCACTTCAGCCCACGGGGCCCTCCGGGATAGGTGGCCCCACCCGGTGGACCCCCGGGACCCTTCCGGTGGTCCCGGTACAATACCGGTAACCCCCGAAACTTTCCCGGTGGCCGAAACTTGACTTCCTATATATAATTCTTCACCTCCGGACCATTCCGGAACTCCTCGTGACGTCCGGGATCTCATCCGGGACTCCGAACAACTTTCGGGTCTCCGCATACTCATATCTCTACAACCCTAGCGTCACCGAACCTTAAGTGTGTAGACCCTACGGGTTCGGGAGACATGTAGACATGACCGAGACGCCTCTCCGGTCAATAACCAACAGCGGGATCTGGATACCCATGTTGGCTCCCACATGTTCCACGATGATCTCATCGGATGAACCACGATGTCGAGGATTCAATCAATCCCGTATACAATTCCCTTTGTTAATCGGTATGTTACTTGCCCGAGATTCGATCGTCGGTATCCCAATACCTTGTTCAATCTCGTTACCGGCAAGTCTCTTTACTCGTACCGCAATGCATGATCCCGTGACTAACGCCTTAGTCACATTGAGCTCATTATGATGATGCATTACCGAGTGGGCCCAGAGATACCTCTCCGTCAGACGGAGTGACAAATCCCAGTCTCGATCCGCGCCAACCCAACAGACACTTTCGGAGATACCCGTAGTGCACCTTTATAGTCACCCAGTTACGTTGTGACGTTTGGCACACCCAAAGCACTCCTACGGTATCCGGGAGTTGCACGATCTCATGGTCTAAGGAAAAGATACTTGACATTGGAAAATCTCTAGCAAACGAAACTACACGATCTTTTATGCTATGCTTAGGATTGGGTCTTGTCCATCACATCATTCTCCTAATGATGTGATCCCGTTATCAATGACATCCAATGTCCATAGTCAGGAAACCATGACTATCTGTTGATCAACGAGCTAGTCAACTAGAGGCTTACTAGGGACACGTTGTGGTCTATGTATTCACACATGTATTACGATTTCCGGACAATACAATTATAGCATGAACAATAGACAATTACCATGAACAAAGAAATATAATAATAACCATTTATTATTGCCTCTAGGGCATATTTCCAACAGTCTCCCACTTGCACTAGAGTCAATAATCTAGTTACATTGTGATGAATCGAACACCCATTGCGTCCTGGTGTTGATCATGTTTTGCTCTAGGGAGAGGTTTAGTCAACGGATCTGCTACATTCAGGTCCGTATGTACTTTACAAATATCTATGTCTCCATTTTGAACACTTTCACGAATGGAGTTGAAGCGACGCTTGATATGCCTGGTCTTCCTGTGAAACCTGGGCTCCTTCGCAGGAGCAATAGCTCCAGTGTTGTCACAGAAGAGAGTCATCGGGCCCGACCCATTGGGAACCACCCCTAGGTCGGTAATGAACTCCTTCATCCAGACTGCTTCCTGCGCTGCCTCCGAGGCTGCCATGTACTCCGCTTCACATGTAGATCCCGCCACGACGCTTTGCTTGCAACTGCACCAGCTTACTGCTCCTCCATTCAAAATATACACGTATCCGGTTTGTGACTTCGAGTCATCCAGATCTGTGTCGAAGCTAGCGTCGACGTAACCCTTTACGACGAGCTCTTCGTCACCTCCATAAATGAGAAACATATCCTTAGTCCTCTTCAGGTACTTCAGGATATTCTTGACTGCTGTCCAGTGTTCCATGCCGGGATTACTTTGGTACCTTCCTACCAGACTTACGGCAAGGTTTACATCAGGTCTGGTACACAGCATGGCATACATAATAGACCCTATGGCCGAGGCATAGGGGATGACAGTCATCTTTTCTATATCTTCTGCCGTGGTCGGGCATTGAGCCGTGCTCAATTGCACACCTTGCAATACAGGCAAGAACCCCTTCTTGGACTGATCCATATTGAACTTCTTCAATATCTTGTCAAGGTATGTACTCTGTGAAAGACCAATGAGGCGTCTTGATCTATCTCTATAGATCTTGATGCCTAATATATAAGCAGCTTCTCCAAGGTCCTTCATTGAAAAACACTTATTCAAATAGGCCTTTATACTTTCCAAGAATTCTATATCATTTCCCATCAATAGTATGTCATCCACATATAATATGAGAAATGCTACAGAGCTCCCACTCACTTTCTTGTAAACACAGGCTTCTCCATAAGTCTGTGTAAATCCAAACACTTTGATCATCTCATCAAAGCGAATGTTCCAACTCCGAGATGCTTGCACCAGCCCATAGATTGAGCGCTGGAGCTTGCATACTTTGTTAGCATTCTTAGGATCGACAAAACCTTCCGGCTGCATCATATACAATTCTTCCTTAAGGAAGCCGTTAAGGAATGCCGTTTTGACGTCCATCTGCCATATCTCATAATCATAGTATGCGGCAATTGCTAACATGATTCGGACGGACTTCAGCTTCGCTACGGGTGAGAAAGTCTCATCGTAGTCAACCCCTTGAACTTGTCGATAACCCTTAGCGACAAGTCGAGCTTTGTAGATGGTCACATTACCATCCGCGTCCGTCTTCTTCTTAAAGATCCATTTATTTTCTATGGCTCGCCGATCATCGGGCAAGTCAGTCAAAGTCCATACTTCGTTTTCATACATGGATCCTATCTCGGATTTCATGGCTTCTAGCCATTTGTCGGAATCCGGGCCCGCCATCGCTTCTTCATAGTTTGAAGGATCACCGTTGTCTAACAACATGATTTCTAGAACAGGGTTGCCGTACCACTCTGGTGCGGAACGTGTCCTTGTGGACCTACGAAGTTCAGTAGTAACTTGATCCGAAGCTTCATGATCATCATCATTAACTTCCTCCCCAGTCGGTGTAGGCACCACAGGAACATCTTCCCCCGTTGCGCTACTTTCCTGTTCGGAAGGGGCGACTATCACCTCATCAAGTTCCACTTTCCTCCCACTCAATTCTTTCGAGAGAAACTCCTTCTCCAGAAAGGACCCGTTCTTGGCAACAAAGATCTTGCCTTCGGATCTGAGGTAGAAGGTATACCCAATGGTTTCCTTAGGATATCCTATGAAGACGCATTTCTCCGATTTGGGTTCGAGCTTTTCAGTTTGAAGTTTCTTGACATAAGCATCGCATCCCCAAACTTTTAGAAACGATAGCTTAGGTTTCTTCCCAAACCATAATTCATACGGTGTCGTCTCAACGGATTTCGACGGAGCCCTATTTAAAGTGAATGCGGCAGTCTCTAAAGCATAGCCCCAAAATGAGAGCGGTAAATCGGTAAGAGACATCATAGATCGCACCATATCCAATAGAGTGCGATTACGACGTTCGGACACACCATTTCTTTGAGGTGTTCCAGGCGGCGTGAGTTGTGAAACTATTCCACATTTCCTTAAGTGTGTACCAAATTCGTGACTTAAATATTCTCCACCACGATCTGATCGTAAGAATTTTATTTTCCTGTCACGTTGATTCTCAACTTCACTCTGAAATTCCTTGAACTTTTCAAAGGTTTCAGACTTGTGTTTCATTAGGTAGACATACCCATATCTACTTAAGTCATCAGTGAGAGTGAGAACATAACGATATCCTCCGCGAGCCTCAACACTCATTGGACCGCACACATCGGTATGTATGATTTCCAATAAGTTGGTCGCTCGCTCCATTGTTCCGGAGAACGGAGTCTTGGTCATCTTACCCATGAGGCATGGTTCGCACGTGTCAAATGATTCGTAATCAAGAGACTCCAAAAGTTCATCTGCATGGAGCTTCTTCATGCGCTTGACACCAATGTGACCAAGGCGGCAGTGCCACAAGTATGTGGGACTATTGTTATCAACTTTACATCTTTTGGTATTCACACTATGAACATGTGTAACATCACGTTCGAGATTCATCAAGAATAAACCATTGACCAGCGGGGCATGACCATAAAACATATCTCTCAAATAAATAGAACAACCATTATTCTCGGATTTAAATGAGTAGCCATCTCGAATTAAACGAGATCCAGATACAATGTTCATGCTCAAAGCTGGCACTAAATAACAATTATTGAGGTTTAAAACTAATCCCGTAGGTAGATGCAGAGGTAGCGTGCCGACGGCGATCACATCGACCTTTGAACCATTCCCGACGCGCATCGTCACCTCGTCCTTCGCCAGTCTCCGTTTATTCCGTAGTTCCTGTTTTGAGTTACAAATATGAGCAACCGCACCGGTATCAAATACCCAGGAGCTACTACGAGTACTGGTAAGGTACACATCAATTACATGTATATCACATATACCTTTGGTGTTGCTGGACTTCTTGTCCGCTAAGTATTTGGGGCAGTTCCGCTTCCAGTGACCACTTCCCTTGCAATAAAAGCACTCTGTCTCAGGCTTGGGTCCATTCCTTGGCTTCTTCCCGGCAACTGGCTTACCGGGCGCGGCAACTCCCTTGCCGTCCTTCTTGAAGTTCTTCTTACCCTTGCCCTTCTTGAACTTAGTGGTTTTATTCACCATCAACACTTGATGTTCTTTTCTGATCTCCACCTCCGCTGATTTCAGCATTGAATATACCTCAGGAATGGTCTTTTCCATCCCCTACATATTGAAGTTCATCACAAAGCTCTTGTAGCTTGGTGGAAGCGACTGGAGGATTCTGTCAATGACCGCGTCATCCGGGAGATTAACTCCCAGCTGAGTCAAGCGGTTGTGCAACCCAGACATTCTGAGTATGTGCTCACTAACAGAACTATTCTCCTCCATTTTACAGCTGAAGAACTTGTCGGAGACATCATATCTCTCGACTCGGGCATGAGCTTGGAAAACCATTTTCAGCTCCTCGAACATCTCATATGCTCCATGTTTCTCAAAACGCTTTTGGAGACCCGGTTCTAAGTTGTAAAGCATGCCGCACTGAACGAGGGAGTAATCATCAGCACGCTGCTGCCAAGCGTTCATAACGTCTTGGTTCTCTGGGATTGGTGCTTCACCTAGCGGTGCTTCTAAGACATAATCTTTCTTGGCTAGTATGAGGATGATCCTCAGGTTCCAGACCCAGTCCGTATAGTTGCCGCCATCATCTTTCAGCTTGGTTTTCTCTAGGAACGCGTTGAAATTGAGGACAACATTGGCCATTTGATCTACAATACATAGTGTAAAGATTTTAGACTAAGTTCATGATAATTAAGTTCATCTAATCAAATTACTCAATGAACTCCCACTCAGATAGACATCCCTCTAGTCATCTAAGTGAAACATGATCCGAGTTAACTAGGCCGTGTCCGATCATCACGTGAGACGGACTAGTCAAGATCAGTGAACATCTCCATGTTGATCGTATCTTCTATACGACTCATGCTCGACCTTTCGGTCCTCCGTGTTCCGAGGCCATGTTTGTACATGCTAGGCTCGTCAAGTCAACCTAAGTGTATTGCATGTGTTCCGAGTCCATGTCTGTACATGCTAGGCTCGTCAACACCCGTTGTATGCGAACGTTAGAATCTATCACACCCGATCATCACGTGGTGCTTCGAAACACCGAACCTTCGCAATGGTGCACAGTTAGGGTCAACACTTTCTTGAAATTATCATAAGGGATCATCTTACTTACTACCGTCGTTCTAAGCAAATAAGATGCAAAAACATGATAAACATCACATGTAATCAAATAGTGACATGATATGGCCAATATCATCATGCTCCTTTGATCTCCATCTTCGGGGCACCATGATCATCTTCGTCACCGGCATGACACCATGATCTCCATCATTGTGTCTTCATGAAGTCGTCACGCCAACGATTACCTCTACTTCTATGGCTAACGCATTTAGCAACAAAGTAAAGTAATTTACATGGCGTTATTCAATGATACGCAGGTCATACAAAATAATAAAGACAACTCCTATGGCTCCTGCCGGTTGTCATACTCATCGACATGCAAGTCGTGATTCCTATTACAAGAATATGATCAATCTCATACATCACATATATCATTCATCACATCTTCTGGCCATATCACATCACATAGCAAATGCTGCAAAAACAAGTTAGACGTCCTCTAATTGTTGTTGCAAGTTTTTACGTGGTTTGTAGGTTTCTAGCAAGAATGTTTCTTACCTACGTATGACCACAACGTGATTTGCCAATTTCTATTTACCCTTCATCAGGACCCTTTTCATCGAATCCGTTCCGACTAAAGTAGGAGAGACAGACACCCGCTAGCCACCTTAGGCAACTTGTGCATGTCAGTCGGTGGAACCTGTCTCACGTAAGCGTACGTGTAAGGTCGGTCCGGGCCGCTTCATCCTACAATACCGCCGAGACAAGATACGACTAGTAGAGTCAAGAAGAATTGGCAACATCAACGCCCACAACTGCTTTGTGTTCTACTCGTGCAAAGTAACTACGCATAGGCCTGGCTCATGATGCCACTGTTGGGAATCGTAGCATAATTTTAAAATTTTCCTACGCTCACCAAGATGCATCTATGGAGTATACTAGCAACGAGGGGAAAGGAGTGCATCTACATACCCTTGTAGATCGCGAGCGGAAGCGTTCCAATGAACATGGATGACGGAATCGTACTCGCCGTGATTCAAATCACCGATGACCGAGTGCCGAACGGACGGCACCTCCGCATTCAACACACGTACGGTGCAGCGACATCTCCTCCTTCTTGATCCAGCAAGGGGGGAGGAGAGGTTGATGGAGATCCAGTAGCACGACGGCGTGGTGGTGGATGTAGCGGGATGCCGGCAGGGCTTCGCCGAGCTTCTACGAGAGAGAGAGGTGTAGCAGGGGAGGAGGGAGGCGCCCAAGGCTGTGTTAATGCTGCCCTCCCCCCTTTATATAGGCCCCCTGGGAGGGGGGGCCGCCGGCCAAGATCCATCTGGAGGGGGGCGGCGGCCAAAGGGGGTGGCTTGCCCCCCAAGGCAAGTGGGGCGCCCCCCCACCCTAGGGTTTCCAACCCTAGGCGCAGGGGGGAGGCCCATGGGGGGGCGCCCAGCCCACTAGGGACTGGTTCCGTTCCCACTTCAGCTCACGGGGCCCTCCGGGATAGGTGGCCCTACCCGGTGGACCCCCGGGACCCTTCCGGTGGTCCCGGTACAATACCGGTAACCCACGAAACTTTCCCGGTGGCCGAAACTTGACTTCCTATATATAATTCTTCACCTCCGGACCATTACGGAACTCCTCGTGACGTCCGGGATCTCATCCGGGACTCCGAACAACTTTCGGGTCTCCGCATACTCATATCTCTACAACCCTAGCGTCACCGAACCTTAAGTGTGTAGACCCTACGGGTTCGGGAGACATGTAGACATGACCGAGACGCCTCTCCGGTCAATAACCAACAGCGGGATCTGGATACCCATGTTGGCTCCCACATGTTCCACGATGATCTCATCGGATGAACCACGATGTCGAGGATTCAATCAATCCCGTATACAATTCCCTTTGTTAATCGGTATGTTACTTGCCCGAGATTTGATCGTCGGTATCCCAATACCTTGTTCAATCTCGTTACCGGCAAGTCTCTTTACTCGTACCGCAATGCATGATCCCGTGACTAACGCCTTAGTCACATTGAGCTCATTATGATGATGCATTACCGAGTGGGCCCAGAGATACCTTTCCGTCACACGGAGTGACAAATCCCAGTCTTGATCCGCGCCAACCCAACAGACACTTTCGGAGATACCCGTAGTGCACCTTTATAGTCACCCAGTTACGTTGTGATGTTTGGCACACCCAAAGCACTCCTACGGTATCCGGGAGTTGCACGATCTCATGGTCTAAGGAAAAGATACTTGACATTGGAAAAGCTCTAGCAAATGAAACTACACGATCTTTTATGCTATGCTTAGGATTGGGTCTTGTCCATCACATCATTCTCCTAATGATGTGATCCCGTTATCAATGACATCCAATGTCCATAGTCAGGAAACCATGACTATCTATTGATCAACGAGCTAGTCAACTAGAGGCTTACTAGGGACACGTTGTGGTCTATGTATTCACACATGTATTACGATTTCCGGACAATACAAAATAGCATGAACAATAGACAATTACCATGAACAAAGAAATATAATAATAACCATTTATTATTGCCTCTAGGGCATATTTCCAACAAGAAGGAATAAGATCATATCCCGAAGGGATAAGATCAAGATCCCTAAAAAAGGGGGATAACAATCGGTGGGGAAGAGAAATGATGGGATTTCTTTCCCCCACCTTTGCCAACGCCCCAATGGACTTGGAGGGCAAGAAACCAGCCCCCTCCACCCCTATATATAGTGGGGAGGCACATGGGAGCAGCACCCCAAGCCCTGGCGCCTCCCTCCCTCCCGTGACACCTCTTCCTCCCCGCTTGCGCTTGGCGAAGCCCTGCCGGGATCCCGCTACTTCCACCACCACGCCGTCGTGCTGCTGGATCTCCATCAACTTCTCCTCCCCCCTTGCTGGATCAAGAAGGAGGAGATGTCCCTGCTCCGTACGTGTGTTGAACGCGGAGGTGCCGTCCGTTCGGCGCTAGGATCATCGGTGATTTGGATCACGACGAGTACGACTCCATCAACCCCGTTCTCTTGAACGCTTCCGCTCGCGGTCTACAAGGGTATGTAGATGCACTCCTCCCCTCTCTCTCGTTGCTAGATGACTCCATAGATTGATCTTGGTGATACGTAGAAAATTTTAAATTTCTGCTAAGTTCCCCAACACATAGAGGGCCGGCCCTCCCCCTCATCCACTCCTTTATATACGGGGGAGGGGCACCCCATAGACACACAAGTTGATCTCTTAGCCGTGTGCGGTGCCCCCCTCCACAGATTTCCAACTCGGTCATATCATTGCAGTGCTTAGGCGAAGCCCTGCGTTGGTAACTTCATCATCACTGTCATCACGCCGTCGTGCTGACGAAGCTCTCCCTCAACACTCAGCTGGATCGAGGGTTCGTGGGACGTCACCGAGCCGAACGTGTGCAGATCACGGAGGTGCCGTACTTTCGATACTAGGATCGGTCGAATCGTGAAGACGTACGACTACATCAACCACGTTGTCATAACGCTTCCGCTTTCGGTCTACGATGGTACGCGGACTACACTCTCCCCTCTCATTGCTATGCATCACCATGATAGATCTTGCGTGTGCGTAGGAATATTTTGAAATTACTACGTTCCCCAATAGTGGCATCAGAGCCAGGTTTATGCGTAGATGTTATTTGCACGAGTAGAACACAAAGAGTTGTGGGCGATAATAGTCATACTGCTTACCAGCATGTCATACTTTGATTCGGCGGTATTGTTGGATGAAGCGGCTCAGACCGACATTACGTGTACGCTTACGCGAGACTGGTTCTACCGACGTGCTTCGCACACAGGTGGCTAGTGGGTGTCAGTTTCTCCAACTTTAGTTGAATCGAGTGTGACTACGCCCGGTCCTTGTTGAAGGTTAAAACAGCACACTTATTGAAAAATCTTTGTGGTTCTGATGCGTAGGTAAGAACGGTTCTTGCTCAGCCCGTAGCAGCTGATACGTCTCCAACGTATCTATAATTTTTGATTGTTCCATGCTATTATATTATCTGTTTTGGATGTTTAATGGGCTTTACTATGCACTTTTATATTATTTTTGGGACTAACCTATTAACCGAAGGCCCAGTGCAAATTGCTGTTTTTTTGCCTATTTCAGTGTTTCGCAGAAAAGGAATATCAAACGGAGTCCAAACGGAATGAAACCTTCAGGAGAGTTAGTTTTGGAACAATCGCAATCCAGGAGACTTGGAGTGGACGTCAAAAAAGAAACGAGGAGGCCACGAGGCAGGAGGGCGCGCCCCCCACCCTCGTGGGCCCCTCATGGCTCTACCGACCTACTTCTTTCGCCTATATATACTCATATACCCTGAAAACATCCAAGAGCACCATGAAACCCTATTTCCACCGCCGCAACCTTCTGTACCCGTGAGATCCCATCTTGGAGCCTTTCCGGCGCTTCGTCGGAGGGGAAATCGATCACGGAGGGCTTCTACATCAACACCATAGCCTCTCCAATGATGTGTGAGTAGTTTACCATAGACCTTCGGGTCCATAGTTATTAGCTAGATGGCTTCTTCTCTCTCTTTGGATCTCAATACAAAGTTATCCTCGATCTTCTTGGAGATCTATTCAATGTAATTCTTTTTGCGGTGTTTGTCGAGATCCGGTGAATTGTGGGTTTATGATCAAGATAATCTATGAACAATATTTGATTCTTCTCTGAATTCTTTTATGCATGATTTAATTATCTTTGTAAGTCTCTTCGAATTATCAGTTTGGTTTGGCCTACTAGATTGATCTTTCTTGCAATGGGAGAAGTGCTTAGCTTTGGGTTCAATCTTGCGTTGTCCTTTCCCAGTGACACCAGGGGCAGCAAGGCACGTATTGTATTGTTTCCATCGAGGATAAAAAGATGGGGTTTATATCATATTGCTTGAGTTTATCCCTCTACATCATGTCATCTTGCCTAATGCGTTACTCTGTTCTTATGAACTTAATACTCTAGATGCATGCTGGATAGCGGTCGATGTGTGGAGTAATAGTAGTAGATGCAGAATTGTTTCGGTCTACTTGTCACGGACGTGATGCCTATATACATGATCATGCCTAGATATTCTCATAACTATGCGGTTTTCTATCAATTGCTCGACAGTAATTCGTTCACCCACCGTAATACTTATGCTATCTTGAGAGAAGCCACTAGTGAAACCTATGGTCCCCGGGTCTATTTTCCATCATATTATTTTCCTATCAATTTACTATTCCTACCGTCTTTTATTTTGCAATCTTTACTTTCCAATCTCTATCATAAAAATACCAAAAATATTTATCTTATTATCTCTATCAGATCTCACTTTTGCAAGTGACTGTGAAGGGATTGACAACCCCTTTATCGCGTTGGTTGCAAGGTTCTTATTTGTTTGTGTAGGTACGAGGCGACTTGCGTGTAGTCTCCTACTGGATTGATACCTTGGTTCTCAAAAACTGAGGGAAATACTTACGCTACTTTGCTGCATCACCCTTTCCTCTTCAAGGGAAAACCAACGCATGCTCAAGAGGTAGCAGCAGCCACGTAAAACTTGCAACAACAAAGTAGAGGACGTCTAACTTGTTTTTGCAGGGCATGTTGTGATGTGATATGGTCAAGACATGATGCTAAATTTTATTGTATGAGATGATCATGTTTTGTAACAGAGTTATCGGCAACTGCCAGGAGCCATATAGTTGTCGCTTTATTGTATGAAATGCAATCGCCATGTAATTGCTTTACTTTATCACTAAGCGGTAGTGATAGTCGTAGAAGCAGTAGTTGGCGAGACGACAACGATGCTTCGATGGAGATCAAGGTGTCAAGCCGGCGACGATGGTGATCATGACAGTGCTTTGGAGATGGAGATCAAAGGCACAAGATGATGATGGCCATATCATATCACTTATATTGATTGCATGTGATGTTTATTCTTTATGCATCTTATTTTGCTTAGTTCGGCGGTAGCATTATAAGATGATCTCTCACTAAATTTCAAGGTATAAGTGTTCTCCCTGAGTATGCACCGTTGCTACAGTTCGTCGTGCCGAGACACCACGTGATGATCGGGTGTGATAAGCTTTACGTTCACATACGACGGGTGCAAGCCATTTTTGCACATGCATAATACTCGGGTTAAACTTGACGAGCCTAGCATATGCTGATATGGCCTCAGAACACTGAGACTGAAAGGTCGAGCGTGAATCATATAGTAGATATGATCAACATAGTGATGTTCACCATTGAAAACTACTCCATCTCACGTGATGATCGGACATGGTTTAGTTGATATGGATCACATGATCACTTAGATGATTAGAGGGATGTCTATCTAAGTGGGAGTTCTTAAGTAATATGATTAATTGAACTTTAATTTATCATGAACTTAGTACCTGTTAGTATTTTGCATGTCTATGTTGTTGTAGATAGATGGCCCGTGCTGTTGTTCCGTTGAATTTTAATGCGTTCCTAGAGAAAGCGAAGTTGAAAGATGATGGTAGCAACTACATGGACTGGGTGCGTAACTTGAAGATTATCCTCATTGCTGCACAGAAGAATTATGTCCTGGAAGCACCGCTAGGTGACAAACCCGCTGCAGGAGCAACGCTAGATGTTATGAACGCCTGGCAGAGCAAAGCTGATGACTACTCGATAGTTCAGTGTGCCATGCTTTACGGCTTAGAACCGGGACTTCAACGATGTTTTGAACGTCATGGAGCATAATGTTTCAGGAGTTGAAGTTAATATTTCAAGCAAATGCCCGGATTGAGAGATATGAAGTCTCCAATAAGTTCTACAGCTGCAAAATGGAGGAGAATAGTTCTGTCAGTGAACATATACCCGGAATGTCTGGGTACCACAACCACTTGACTCAACTGGGAGTTAACCTTCCTGATGATAGTGTCATTGACAGAATTCTTCAATCACTGCCACCAAGCTACAAGAGCTTCATGATTAACTATAATATGCAAGGGATGGATAAGACAATTCCTGAGCTCTTCGCAATGCTAAAGGCTACGGAGGTAGAAATCAAGAAGGAGCATCAAGTGTTGATGGTCAACAAGACCACCAGTTTCAAGAAAAAGGGTAAAGGGAAGAAGGGGAACTTCAAGAAGAACAACAAACAAGTTGCTGCTCAAGTGAAGAAGCCCAAGTCTGGACCTAAGCCTGAGACTGAGTGCTTCTACTGTAAAGGGACTGGTCATTGGAAGCGGAACTGCCCCAAGTATTTGGCGGAGAAGAAGGACGGCAAAGTCAAAGGTATATTTGATATACATGTTATTGATGTGTACCTTACTAATGCTCGCAGTAGCGCCTAGGTATTTGATACTGGTTCTGTTGCTAATATTTGCAACTCGAAACAGGGGCTACGGATTAAGCGAAGACTGGCTAAGGACAAGGTGACGATGCACGTGGGAAATGGTTCCAAAGTCGATGTGATCGCCGTCGGCACGCTACCTCTACATCTACCTTCGGGATTAGTTTTAGACCTAAATAATTGTTATTTGGTGCCAGCGTTGAGAATGAACATTATATCTGGATCTTGTTTGATGCGAGACGATTATTCATTTAAATCAGAGAATAATGGTTGTTCTATTTATATGATTAATATCTTTTATGGTCATGCACCCTTGAT
Organism: Triticum aestivum; assembly: GCF_018294505.1. Taxonomy (NCBI): domain Eukaryota; kingdom Viridiplantae; phylum Streptophyta; class Magnoliopsida; order Poales; family Poaceae; genus Triticum; species Triticum aestivum. The sequence continues at coordinate 53,444,162 of NC_057796.1, forward strand.
GAGTGGTCTACTTTTACTAAATCTTGATAGTAGTGATACACATGTTCATACTATTGAAGCCAAATGATATAAGTTTAATAATGATAGTGCAACTTATTTGTGGCACTGCCATTTAGGTCATATTGGTGTAAAGCGCATGAAGAAACTCCATGTTGATGGGCTTTTGGAATCACTTGATTACGAATCACTTGATGCTTGCGAACCATGCCTCATGGGCAAGATGACTAAGACTCCGTTCTCCGGAACAATGGAGCGAGCAACAGACTTGTTGGAAATAATACATACTGATGTATGCGGTCAGATGAGTGTTGATGCTCGCGGTGGGTATCGTTATTTTATTACCTTCACAGATGATTTGAGCAGATATAGGTATATCTACTTAATGAAACATAAGTCTGAAACATTTGAAAAGTTCAAAGAATTTCAGAGTGAAGTGGAAAATCATCGTAACAAGAAAATAAAGTTTCTACGATCTGATCGTGGAGGAGAATATTTGAGTTACGAGCTTGGTCTTCATTTGAAACAATGCAGAATAGTTTCGCAACTCACGCCACCTGGAACACCACAGCGTAATGGTGTGTCCGAACGTCGTAATCGTATTTTACTAGATATGGTGCGATCTATGATGTCTCTCACTGATTTACCGCTATCGTTTTGGGGTTATGTGTAATGCCCCGAGACCGACGCTCCAGAAGACTTCCAGATGCTCTGAGTTACGTCGTGTGATTTGTTTTGTTTGTTGCATCTCTTGCATTGCATCATGTCATCATGCAACCTTTTTTTTAAAAAATACTTAGATAAATAAATTGTATGGATCTTTGATCCATTTAAATCGAGGGAATTCACATGGTGTTTTCTCTTTACAACACATCCTCCCAATATTATTAGGGAGCTATAACCAAGTATTCCATTCTTTGGGAATCACCATAACACACTTGTAAAATAATTCCGTGCCTTTTCTGCTTCAATTTTGGTCTCCAAACTCTGCCCTAAATTCTTTCTTCACTTTCCGGAGCTCCACCAAAAATCCGAACATTTTTGGACCTTCCCAACCCTCACTTCCTATTCAAATCATTTGAATTATATTCAAATGCATTTGAATTTATATCTTTCAATCATGCCACTTCTATTTTTCCTGGATCAAGCGCATTTTTATGAGCCCGGGAAAATTAACCGCATGCGCAAATCCTTTCCCTAACCCTTCCTTTCTTTTCTTCTCTCTAATTTCTTTTCTATTAAAAGAAATATGAGGAAGAGAGAGAGAGCGCAGCCTTGCAGCCCAGCCGGCCTCTTGGGCCTAACCAACCAGCGCAGGCCTAGCCGCATGCCTATCTAACCCTAGCCCCTCACCACGCTCTCTCCCGATCCCCATCTCCTTCCCCTGCTCGCGCAGACACAGAGGAGTGAGAGCCTCTCGCTCGATCCCGCAAGTAGGAGCTCGCGGCCAACCTTCCCCTCGTCGCCTCCTCCCTCCGCTGCACGCGAGGCTATTCAGCCCCGTGCCCCTGCTGACCCTGCCGTCGCCCGGTCATCTGTCCTCCCTCCGTTTGTTCCTGCTCCGCCGCCGGAGATCGCCAGGTCCGGTGACCCCTCGTCCAGCGTGCCCTCTACTTCCTCGCCGGGTTTCTACTCTGCCCGTGTCCGCACCTCGCCGCTCCACTCGGTCTCCCGCGGCTGCTCTGTTGCCGTCGCCTTGCTACCCGCGCTCCTCCTCTACATGGAGCTCCACCACCTCCCTGGCCTCGGATCCGGCTGGTTCCCGCCGACCCAGTTGCCGTCCTGTGGCCGCCGTCTTCATCTTCGGCGGATCTCGCGCCGCTGCAAGCCCCTGCCTCGCCTCTGCTTCATTCGAGCGGGGTGGAGGACACGTCTCTGCTCGCCCACATCAACCAGCGCCAAGTCCCTGCTGCCGACCTCTGTTTTCTCTGCTCGTCGCGTGAGCATCAGCGCCCGCTCTCTTGCCCGTGCGTGAGTGCTCGCGTGGGTCACTTCGACTGTTGACTTCCTCAAGTTCAGGACCAAGACCCGAGACCCATGTACGATTACGCAACGAACGGTGGAGTTACACGAGCTACAAGTACCACGACGACCCCGGGGACTGGATCCTGTCAAGTTCCTCTTTGATATGTGTACCACTACTTCCACAACATGTCGTGTACGACTACCGTCGCTCGGATTTGACAAGACAACGTGTACCACTACCGCCGCCATGTTCGACTACCGCACGGTTACGCCAAGTTCATCTACGAAACGTGTACAACTACTTCCCACGACGACCCGTGAACAACTACTTCCTCTACATCGTACCGAACTTGATCCGTTCCGAAACGCATGCTTCAAAGGTATAACCCCGAGACGACGCCCGTGAACGAATGCATGTGTGTTGTATGAGATGCTTGTGTTTGCACCATGGCCGAGAGAGGTCTTTGCACGTTCCTCGATTGCCATGCCGCCGTACCGTGGGAACCCGGAATCCGGGAGCACCCCACCATCCTTGCATGACACGCTCACGCCCACTTCTTTTGCACCGGTATCTCCGTGAGCTATCGGAACCGATATGTTGTCGTGGCATCATTTTCGGATTCGTTGCCGTGGCACCCCTTTCTTCCACCACGGTGACAAATGCTTCATAACATGCTCATGTCAACATTTCCATAAAATTGCTTAAAACTTGCATATGTCATCCGCATCATGATAATAACATTTAAAACGTTTAAACTTGTTGTTTGCTTTAAATTGCTAAATGACATGAGGATTTATCGGAACTGTTGTTTGATGTTTCCGGCCTTATTTAAATTGCCTAAAATGTGTAGTTTACTTATGTCTCACCTCTTGCCATGTTCATCAACATTTAATATTGTTGGGTACATAAACGGGAGAGAACTAAATAATCGTATGTGCTGTTTCGTCAATATGCAACTCGTTGCATATTGAGCTCCACTTAATTTGTAGTATTGTTTGTTGCACTTTGCCATGCCATACCTCATTAAATTGGACATGCATCATACTTGATTGTGCATCATGCCATGTGTATGTGGTGGTTGTTTACTATGTTGTTTGTTTCTTTCCGGGTTGCTTCTCTCGTTAGCTTCGGTTTCGTTCCGGAGTTTTGAGGATTCGTTCGACTATGTCCGTTTGTCTTCTTCATGGACTCGTTCTTCTTCCTAGCGGGATCTCAGGCAAGATGACCATACCCTCGAAATCACTTCTATCTTTGCTTGCTAGTTGTTCGCTCTATTGCTATGCTGCGCTACCTACCACTTGCTATATCATGCCTCCCATATTGCCATGTCAAGCCTCTAACCCACCTTTCCTAGCAAACTGTTGTTTGGCTATGTTACCGTTTTTGCTCAGTCCCGCTTATAGCGTTGCTAGTTGCAGGTGAAGTTGAAGTTTGTTCCATGTTGGGACATGGATATTGTTGGGATATCACAATATCTCTTATTTAATTAATGCATCTATATACTTGGTAAAGGGTGGAAGGCTCGACCTTATGCCTGGTGTTTTGTTCCACTCTTGCCGCCCTAGTTTCCGTCATACCGGTGTTATGTTCCTTGATTTTTGCGTTCCTTACGCGGTTGGGTGATTTATGGGACCCCCTTGACAGTTTGCTTTGAATAAAACTCCTCCAGCAAGGCCCAACCTTGGTTTTACCATTTGCCTACCTAAGCCTTTTTCCCTTGGGTTCTGCAGACTCAAGGGTCATCTTTATTTACCCCCCGGGCCAGTGCTCCTTCGAGTGCTGGTCCAAACCGAGCGATGTCCGGCGCCCCCTGGGCAACCAGGGTCTATGCCAACCCGACGTCTTGCTCATCCGGTGTGCCCTGAGAACGAGATATGTGCAGCTCCTATCGGGATTTGTCGGCACATCGGGTGGCTTTGCTGGTCTTGTTTTACCATTGTCGAAATGTCCTGTAAACCGGGATTCCGAGACTGATCGGGTCTTCCCGGGAGAAGGTTTATCCTTCGTTGGCCGTGAGAGCTTATAATGGGCTAAGTTGGGACACCCCTGCAGGGTATTATCTTTCGAAAGCCATGCCCGCGGTTATGTGGCAGATGGGAATTTGTTAATATCCGGTTGTAGAGAACTTGACACTTGACTTAATTAAAACGCATCAACCGCGTGTGTAGCCGTGATGGTCTCTTTTCGGCGGAGTCCGGGAAGTGAACACGGCTTTTGGGTTATGTTTGACGTAAGTAGGAGTTCAGGATCACTTCTTGATCACTACTAGTTGACGTCCGTTCCGTTGCTTCTCTTCTCGCTCTTATTTGCGTATGTTAGCCACCATATATGCTTAGTGCTTGCTGCAGCTCCACCTCACTACCTTCTCCTACCCATAAGCTTAAATAGTCTTGATCTCGCAGGTGTGAGATTGCTGAGTCCTCGTGACTCACAGATTCTACCAAAACAGTTGCAGGTGCCGATGATACCAGTGCATGTGACGCAACTGAGCTCAAGTGGGAGTTCGACGAGGACCTTGGTCGTTACTATGTTTTCGTTTCCTGATGATCAGTAGTGGAGCCCAGTTGGGACGATCGGGGATCTAGCATTTGGGGTTGTCTTCTTTTCTTTTGGTTTCGTAGTCGGACCTATGTGTGTTCTCTGATTGATGTATGATTTATTTATGTACTGTGTGAAGTGGCGATTGTAAGCCAACTCTTTATCCCATTCTTGTTCCTTACATGGGATTGTGTGAAGATACCCCTTCTTGCAAAAAACCACAATGCGGTTATGCCTCTAAGTCGTGCCTCGACACGTGGGAGATATAGCCGCATCGTGGGTGTTACAAGTTGGTAATCAGAGCCATCCCCGACTTAGGAGCCCCCTGCTTGATCGAATCGCTGGCGTTGTTGAGTCTAGAACAAAAATGTTTTGAGTCTTAGGATTATATATATCGGAGAGTAGGATTCTTTTTACTCCTCAGTCCCTTCGTCGCTCTGGTGAGGACTCCTGACGTAGATGTTTTGACTCTCCTCTCCCCATATTTCACTAGAAAAAATTTAGGATCACGCGGGTATCTTGGAATCATTCCGATGGTTTTGTGACGAGAACATTGTTCTTGGTGCCTCCTGACATTTAGGGGTTGTGGCAGTGTCCCGGGGAGTTGAGCTCCGAGGTGTTGTCGTCACAATTTTATCGTTGCAGTTCTGGAATACCTGAGTTTCACCGACATCGAAAATCTCTTTTATGCAGTTGTTGGTGAGATCACCTCGACGCCACCCAGTACTGGGGCGGGAGTTCGGGAGTATTGCCATAACTCGTATAACGGATGCTTTTCGAAGGTTGAGGTACACGATTTCCGAAGGTTTCTTGGTTATGTGTTAAAGGATGGATACAGCTGGATCTAGGTATTGTTAGTTTGGGTGAGATATATTGTGTCCCCTGTATCCCCATCACCTGATTGCATAACCAGAAAGTTTCGGGAGTTTATAAGTGGGAATTCAAGTAGCTCCTAGGATATCTTTCCGACAGATGCATGATATGAGATTGGGGTTCGACGTCTAGTGGTCCGCCTTTCCACGGTTGGTTTTACAGTGGTCTCGTAGTGTCTTAAAGAGTCCTTGGCTATGCCGACTCGGGGACGCTTCGTATGTCATGTGCACTGCCTTGTACATGATGGTGATGTGCGATCGAGCCCGTGTGGGCCTCACCACGAAAACTTCGGACGAAATCTCTATCATATGTTTGTTCCGGCTTATTTTGCAAGCCAAATCCTTTGTTTTTTGTTTTGTGGTATTCGAGTTCCTTCAATGACAAGTGTTGATTCCATACCTTATTCTAAGCGGTGTTCTCATATTCCTATGTGGATACTAATCCTTCGTGATCATCGAGTTTGCCATCTTAATTCTATTTCCAACCGGTGCATTTCTCTTCGAGATGATCCCATCATTCTCCCCATTCGGAAGATCAATAATAAGTTTTCTCAACGTTGTTTGTTTCATCTGCCCCAAGTTGCCTTTGTTTTCCCGCCCTCCCACCCTTTTCTTCGAGGACTCAGATTTCTTAATCAATTATCCTTTTTTATTAATGTGAAGTCTCTCCATTCTTTTCCGTCAATGTTCTTATCCGGTGATTTCCCATGAAGATACTAACGGAGTTTCGAGTTCATCATTCTCTTTTCTTCTCCGGTGGATTCAATTCAAGCTTTGTTGATCTTATCCTTTCCTCGTTTCAAATGTTTTCTCATGCCGGTGCATCTTTTAATCATTCCCCGCTTGCTATTCATTTGTTCCGGTGTACTGAAGATATTGCAGGAGATTCGTGTTTTCATTCAAGATCCGTTCAAGCTATCTCGAGGTTGTTATCTCATTCAAGCCATTTAATTCAACCAGTGCAATCTCCTTTTTCAAGTAATTTTTTTTCAACGGTGTTTCTTTTGAGTGGGCCCTAACCCACAGGTCTTTTCCCAGGATCTTACCTGACTCTTCTATCGGAGTTATTCTCAAATTCATTGCAAAGTTTGACGTAAGAATGAATTATCATCAGTCAAATGTCTTTCTCCAAGATCTTTCAAACTCTTTTCATTGTTGGTTCAATCTTTCTAATTTTCATCCCGGAGTATCTCAACAATTCATGGTGGTGTTTCTCATCGTCATTCTCAACATTTGAAGACCGAAGAAGAGTTTCTCTTAAATCTTGCTCCATTCTCTTCAAGATTCATGGTTCTAGCTTCACGCCACTCTCATAATTGTTTTCGATTGTGAGAATTCTTTTCACCCATCCGGAGCAATTCATGAGTCTTTTCAGTTTGATTCTCCGAAGGCCATCATTTCAGAAGATTTCTTCGTTCTAAGTTTTCAGCCTCGTTCTCCAATTATTCTAAATTGATGTCTCTTCGTTCATCTCCATATTCTTCCGGTGCATCGTTCATGTATTCTCTAATCAGCTCGTGATCTCTTTCGTTCTCGTGTATCAAATTCCCTCAAGTATCTTCATTCGTTCTCTAATTCTTACCGGTGATTCACCCCTTTACTTCGTTCTTTTTCAATTCTCGCGGTGGTTCATTCAAGATTTCTCTTCCTTCGTTATCATATCAATTTATTCGTTGTTTCAATCCTACCGGTGGTTCGATGAAGACCTTCCCAAGTTTGCGCAATATCTATCTTAATCTTTTCTACGAGAATAAGTAGTATGCCAAATCCGTTGCTTGTCATCAATTTAAATTGGTGAAGGATACGCATAACGTAATTCTTATTATTTTTCATCCAAGTGATCTAGTTCCTTCTTTCCAGAGTTGTTCATCATATCACATTCTCGATTCCGGATGATTCATATTTTCTTTTCCGAAGTTCCAAGTTTTTTTCACATTATCTCGTCGCGAAGCTACAACTAAATCATCGCAAGGCTTCACCTTGTGTTTTCAACTTCTCTCTCTTTCTATCATCCTGGTTTGACCGAAGTTCTTCATGGAGGCTCTACATGGTGCTTCATCAAGGATTCCTTTCATTCTTCAATTGTTCTTCAAGAATTCTCTCGAAGTTATGATCCGCCAAGCCATACTTCAAAATAAACATGGTGCTCAACACATGTGTTGTTTTGAGGAGTTCAAGCATTCTTCATCTTGCATTCCAAAGTGCAATTCTCTCTATCTTATCTTTCGAGATGGTGTTATATCATTCTTGACAATCCCCCTTCATGGTTCATGATTCACAAGTTGTCCGGAATGACATATTTTAAAACCATCAATTTCAATTCATTCACGAGATCTTTTCAATCCTTTAATCTCTTTGTTGGAGTTATCTTGGTGTAGATTTCACTTAAAGCCTTCTCGAAGGAATGTTGCTAATTGTGGTGTCTATCAATGATCCAAGTTTTTCTCCTATCCTCTCGGCGAGAGAAGTTTTCATCTCTTCGTTGATCTCAAGCAAGCAATTGTTTCCGTTAGTGGCGGGTTGTCACCTCATAATTTTGTGATGTTTTCCATAAGCCCACAACAAGCTTGTTCTTTTCGTTGTTGATTTCCCAACAACTCCGTTATAACCTTCTTGGAAGGGTGCTTTCCAAGCTCATTTGTGGCAGAAGTTGTCATTTTCTTCTCCATTCTTTATTCCAAGGATCTATCTTCTATTATTTATTTCTTCCAGAGGCATTGTGATGTTGCTCTCTTCACTCATCTTCTCGGTTTGTGAGGACCGTGTTCTTTTCGTGCTTATCCATTTCCAACCGGAGTGTCATGCCCTCTTTTCAAGTTCTTCCCATTCTGTCAAGTTTTGCCCCCCTTCTCAACCGGAGTGCTGTCTGAAATCTTTCTGACCCATTGTGCCATTCTTTCAATAGTTCCGGAGGCAGTGTGCTGTTGATTTCATTAAGTATCCTCTCATCTTGTAAAGTTCATGTTTAGTTCCTTCCATTTACAGTCGGAGTGCTGCCCAAATTATATCATTCTTATTCCTTTTTTATCTTGTTTTAACCGGAGTGTTGTGTCTATCATTCCTCTTTTAATTAGAGTCTCATCCAAGTGCTTTCATTTTGCCAAGTTCATATTCTATCCCTTCCATTTTCCAACCGGAGCGTTATCGTAATTGATCCTTATCGTTCCTTGCACATCTCGTTTCAACCGAAGTGCTTGCATGTACTTCTCGACCATTGTTCTCGTCATTCATAGCTTTGCAAACTCCAAGGTTCACATGGTGTTCCTTGTTTCTCTTTTCTACCGGAGTTTTCTCAATTTTGTTCAACTCTGTCGTATTCTTCTTTCAAGTTTTCAACCTCTCAAGGGTCATTGGTTTCACTCGTTTGTCAAAGAAGCAACTTGTTTTACCTGTTCCTCTTCCGTTTCTCCCCGGTGCCATCCTAGATCTCGGGAAGAGATCCTCTTGTAGTGGTGGAGTGTTGTAATGCCCCGAGACCGACGCTCCAGAAGACTTCCAGATGCTCTGAGTTTCGTCGTGTGATTTGTTTTGTTTGTTGCATCTCTTGCATTGCATCATGTCATCATGCAACCTTTTTTTTAAATACTCAGATAAATAAATTGTATGGATCTTTGATCCATTTAAATCGAGGGAATTCACATGGTGTTTTCTCTTTATAACATATCCTCCCAATATTATTAGGGAGCTATAACAAAGTATTCCATTCTTTGGGAATCACCATAACACACTTGTAAAATAATTCCGTGCCTTTTCTGCTTCAAGTTTGGTCTCCAAACTCTGCCCTAAATTCTTTCTTCAGTTTCCGGAGCTCCACCAAAAATCTGAACATTTTTGGACCTTCCCAACCCTCACTTCCTATTCAAATCATTTGAATTATATTCAAATGCATTTGAATTTATATCTTTCAATCATGCCACTTCTATTTTTCCTGGATCAAGCGCATTTTTATGAGCCCGGGAAAATTAACCGCATGCGCAAATCCTTTCCCTAACCCTTCCTTTCTTTTCATCTCTCTAATTTCTTTTCTATTAAAAGAAATATGAGGGAGAGAGAGAGAGCGCAGCCTTGCAGCCCAGCCGGCCTCTTGGGCCTAACCAACCAGCGCAGGCCCAGCCGCATGCCTATCTAACCCTAACCCCTCACCACGCTCTCTCCCGATCCCCATCTCCTTCCCCTGCTCGCGCCGCCAGAGAGGAGTAAGAGCCTCTCGCTCGATCCCGCAAGCAGGAGCTCGCGCCCAACCTTCCCCTCGTCGCCTCCTCCCTCCGCTGCACGCGAGGCCGTTCAGCCCCGTGCCCCTGCTGACCCTGCCGTCGCCCGGTCATCTGTCCTCCCTCCATTTGTTCCTGCTCCGCCGTCGGAGATCGCCAGGTCCGATGACCCCTCGTCCAGCGTGCCCTCTCCTTCCTCGCCGGGTTTCTCCTCTGCCCGTGTCCGCACCTCGCTGCTCCACTCGGTCTCCCGCGGCTGCTCTGTTGCCGTCGCCTTGCTACCCGCGCTCCTCCTCTGCATGGAGCTCCACCACCTCCCTGGCCTCGGATCCGGCTGGTTCCCGCCGACCCAGTCGCCGTCCCGTGGCCGCCGTCTTCATCTTCGGCGGATCTCGCGCCGCTGCAAGCCCCTGCCTCGCCTCTGCTTTGTTCGAGCGGGGTGGAGGACGCGTCTCTGCTCGCCCACATCGACCAGCGCCAAGTCCCCGCTGCCGACCTCTGTTTTCTCTGCTCGTCGCGTGAGCATCAGCGCCCGCTCTCTTGCCCGTGCGTGAGTGCTCGCGTGGGTCACTTCGACTGTTGACTTCCTCAAGTTCAGGACCAAGACCCGAGACCCATGTACGATTACGCAACGAACGGTGGAGTTACACGAGCTGAGGGTACCACGACGACCCCGGGGACTGGATTCTGTCAAGTTCCTCTTTGATATGTGTACCACTACTTCCACAACATGTCATGTACGACTACCGTCGCTCGGATTCGACAAGACAACGTGTACCACTATCGTCGCCAAGTTCGACTACCGCACGGTTATGCCAAGTTCATCTACGAAACGTGTACAACTACTTCCCACGACGACCCGTGAACGACTACTTCCTCTACATCGTACCGAACTTGATCCATTCCGAAACGCACGCTTCAAAGGTATAACCCCGAGACGACGCCCGTGAACGAATGCATGTGTGTTGTATGAGATGCTCATGTTTGCACCGTGTCCGAGAGAGGTCTTTGCATGTTCCTCGATTGCCATGCCGCCGTACCGTGGGAACCCGGAATCCGGGAGCACCCCACCATCCTTGCATGACACGCTCACGCCCACTTCTTTTGCACCGGTATCTCCATGAGCTATCAGAACTGATATGTTGTCGTGGCATCATTTTCAGATTCGTTGCCGTGGCACCCCTTTCTTCCACCACGGTGACAAATGCTTCATAACATGCTCATGTCAACATTTCCATAAAATTGCTTAAAACTTGCATATGTCATCCGCATCATGATAATAACATTTAAAACGTTTAAAATTGTTGTTTGCTTTAAATTGCTAAATGACATGAGGATTTATCAGAACTGTTGTTTGATGTTTCCGGCCTTATTTAAATTGCCTAAAATGTGTAGTTTACTTAGGTCTCACCTCTTGCCATGTTAATCAACATTTAATATTGGTGGGTACATAAATGGGAGAGAACTAAATAATCGTATGTGGTGTTTCGTCAATATGCAACTCGTTGCATATTGAGCTCCACTTAATTTGTAGTATTGTTTGTTGCACTTTGCCATGCCATGCCTCATTAAACCGGACATGCATCATACTTGATTGTGCATCATGCCATGTGTATGTGGTGGTTGTTTACTATGTTGTTTGTTTCTTTCCGGGTTGCTTCTCTCGTTAGCTTCGGTTTCGTTCCGGAGTTTTGAGGATTCGTTCGACTACGTCTGTTTGTCTTCTTCATGGACTCGTTCTTCTTCCTAGCGGGATCTCAGGCAAGATGACCATACCCTCGAAATCACTTCTATCTTTGCTTGCTAGTTGTTCGCTCTATTGCTATGCTGCGCTACCTACCACTTGCTATATCATGCCTCCCATATTGCCATGTCAAGCCTCTAACCCACCTTTCTTAGCAAACCGTTGTTTGGCTATGTTACCGTTTTTGCTCAGCCCCTCTTATAGCGTTGCTAGTTGCAGGTGAATTTGAAGTTTGTTCCATGTTGGGACATGGATATTGTTGGGATATCACAATATCTCTTATTTAATTAATGCATCTATATACTTGGTAAAGGATGGAAGGCTCGGCCTTATGCCTGGTGTTTTGTTCCACTCTTGCCGCCCTAGTTTCCGTCATACCGGTGTTATGTTCCTTGATTTTTGCGTTCCTTACGCGGTTGGGTGATTTATGGGACCCCCTTGATAGTTCGCTTTGAATAAAACTCCTCCAGCAAGGCCAAACCTTGGTTTTACCATTTGCCTACCTAAGCCTTTTTCCCTTGGGTTCTGCAGACTCAAGGGTCATCTTTATTTACCCCCCGGGCCAGTGCTCCTTCGAGTGCTGGTCCAAACCGAGCGATGTCCGGCGCCCCCTGGGCAACCAGGGTCTATGTCAACCCGACGTCTTGCTCATCCGGTGTGCCCTGAGAACGAGATATGTGCAGCTCCTATCGGGATTTGTCGGCACATCGGGTGGCTTTGCTGGTCTTGTTTTACCATTGTCGAAATGTCCTGTAAACCGGGATTCCGAGACTGATCGGGTCTTCCCGGGAGAAGGTTTATCCTTCGTCGACCGTGAGAGCTTATAATGGGCTAAGTTGGGACACCCCTGCAGGGTATTATCTTTCGAAAGCCGTGCCCGCGGTTATGTGGCAGATGGGAATTTGTTAATATCCGGTTGTAGAGAACTTGACACTTGACTTAATTAAAACGCATCAACCGCGTGTGTAGCCGTGATGGTCTCTTTTCGGCGGAGTCCGGGAAGTGAACACGGCTTTTGGGTTATGTTTGACGTAAGTAGGAGTTCAGGATCACTTCTTGATCACTACTAGTTGACGACCGTTCCGTTGCTTCTCTTCTCGCTCTTATTTGCGTATGTTAGCCACCATATATGCTTAGTGCTTGCTGCAGCTCCACCTCACTACCTTCTCCTACCCATAAGCTTAAATAGTCTTGATCTCGCGGGTGTGAGATTGCTGAGTCCTCGTGACTCACAGATTCTACCAAAACAGTTGCAGGTGCCGATGATACCAGTGCATGTGACGCAACTGAGCTCAAGTGGGAGTTCGATGAGGACCTTGGTCGTTACTATGTTTTCGTTTCCTAATGATCAGTAGTGGAGCCCAGTTGGGACGATCGGGGATCTAGCATTTGGGGTTGTCTTCTTTTCTTTTGGTTCCGTAGTCGGACCTATGTGTGTTCTATGATTGATGTATGATTTATTTATGTACTGTGTGAAGTGGCGATTGTAAGCCAACTCTTTATCCCATTCTTGTTCATTACATGGGATTGTGTGAAGATACCCCTTCTTGCGACAAAACCACAATGCGGTTATGCCTCTAAGTCGTGCCTCGACACGTGGGAGATATAGCCGCATCGTGGGTGTTACATTATGCTTTAGAGACGGCTGCATTCACGTTAAATAGGGCACCATCTAAATCCGTTAAGACGACACCTTATGAACTGTGGTTTGGAAAGAAACCCAAGTTGTCGTTTCTTAAAGTTTGGGGCTGCGATGCTTATGTGAAAAAGCTTCAACCTGATAAGCTCGAACCCAAATCGGAGAAATGTGTCTTCATAGGAGACCCAAAGGAGACTGTTGTGTACACCTTCTATCACAGATCCGAAGGCAAGATATTCGTTGCTAAGAATGGATCCTTTCTAGAGAAGGAGTTTCTCTCAAAAGAAGTGAGTGGGAGGAAAGTAGAACTTGATAAAGTAATAGTAACTGCTCCCTTATTGGAAAGTAGTTCATCACAGAAATCAGTTCCAGTGATTCCTACACCAGTAAGTGAGGAAGCTAATGATGATGATCATGAAACTTCTGATCAAGTTACTACCGAACCTCGTAGGTCAACCAGAGTAAGATCCGCACCAGAGTGGTATGGTAATCCTGTTCTGGAAGTCATGTTACTTGACGATGATGAACCTATGAACTATGAGGAAGCGATGATGAGCCTAGATTCCGCAAAATGGCTTGAGGCCATGAAATCTGAATGTTACCTCAGTACTAGTGAGGGATCATCTTATAATGCTACTGCCGTACTAAGCAAAATAAGATGCATAAAGGATAAACATCACATGCAATCAAAATATGTGACATGATATGGCCATCATCATCTTGTGCCTTCGATCTCCATCTCCAAAGCACCGTCTGAAGGAAATATGCCCTAGAGGCAATAATAAAGTTGTTATTTATATTTCCTTATATCATGATAAATGTTTTATTATTCATGCTAGAATTGTATTAATCGGAAACTTAGTACATGTGTGAATACATAGACAAACAGAGTGTCACTAGTATGCCTCTACTTGACTAGCTCGTTAATCAAAGATGGTTAAGTTTCCTAGCCATGGACAGAGAGTTGTCATTTGATAAATGGGATCACATCATTAGAGAATGATGTGATTGACTTGACCTATCCGTTAGCTTAGCACTTTGATCGTTTAGTTTATTGCTATTGCTTTCTTCATAACTTATACATGTTCCTATGACTATGAGATCATGCAACTCCCGAATACCGGAGGAACACTTAGTGTGCTATCAAACGTCACAACGTAACTGGGTGATTATAAAGATGCTCTACAGGTGTCTCCGATGGTGTTTGTTGAGTTGGCATAGATCGAGATTAGCATTTGTCACCCCGAGTATCGGAGAGGTATCTCTGGGCCCTCTCAGTAAAACACATCACTATAAGCCTTGCAAGCATTGTGACTAATGAGTTAGTTACGGGATGATGCATTACGGAACGAGTAAAGAGACTTGCCGGTAACGGGATTGAACTAGGTACGATGATACCAACGATCGAATATCGGGCAAGTAACATACCGATGACAAAGGGAACAATGTATGTTGTTATGCGGTTTGACCGATAAAGATCTTCGTAGAATATGTGGGAACCAATATGAGCATCCAGGTTCTGCTATTGGTTATTGACCGGAGATGAGTCCTGATCATGTCTAAATAGTTCTCGAACCCGTAGGTCCGCACGCTTAATGTTCGGTGATGATCGGTATTATGAGTTTATGTGTTTTGATGTAGCGAAGGTTGTTCGGAGTCCCGGATATGATCACGGACATAACGAGGAGTCTCGAAATGGTCGAGACATAAAGATCGATATATTGGATGACTATATTTGGACATCGGAATGGTTCTAGGTGAGTTCGGGCATTTACCGGAGTACCGGGGGGTTACCGGAACCCCCCGGGGAGTGTATGGGCCTTATTGGGCCTTAGTGGGAGAGAGGAGAAGGCGGCCAGGTGGAGGGCGCCCCCAAGCCCAATCCGAATTGGGTGGAGGGCGCCCCCAAGCCCAATCCGAATTGGGTGGGGGGGGTGGGCCCCTTTCCTTTCCCTCTCTCTCCCCGTTCCTTCTCTCCTACTCCAATTAGGGAAGGGGGGATCCTACTCCCGGTGGGAGTAGGACTCCTCTAGGGCACGCCATAGAGGGCCGGCCCTCCCCCCTCCTCCACTCCTTTATATACGGGGGAGGGGGGCACCCCATAAACACACAAGTTGATCTCTTAGCCTTGTGCGGTGCCCCCCTCAACAGATTTCCACCTCGGTCATATCGTTGCAGTGCTTAGGCGAAGCCCTGAGTCGGTAACTTCATCATCACCATCATTACGCCATCGTGCTGACGAAGCTCTCCCTCGACACTCAGCTAGATCGAGAGTTCATGGGACGTCACCGAGCCGAACGTGTGCAGATCATGGAGGTGCCGTACTTTCGGTACTAGGATCGGTCGGATCGTGAAGACGTACGACTACATCAACCGTGTTGTCATAACGCTTCCGCTTTTGGTCTACCAGGGTACGTGGACTACACTCTCCCCTCTCGTTGCTATGCATCACCATGATAGATCTTGCGTGTGCGTAGGAATATTTTGAAATTACTACGTTCCCCAACACCGTCATGATCTCCATCATCACCGGCTTGACATCTTGATCTCCATCGTAGCGTCGTTGTTTGATAACCCACAAGTATAGGGGATCGCAATAGTTTTCGAGGGTAGAGTATTCAAACCAAATTTATTGATTCGACACAAGGGGAGCCAAAGAATATTCTCAAGTATTAGCAGGTGAGTTGTCAATTCAACCAACACCTGGAAGACTTAATATCTGTAGCAAAGTATTTAGTAGCAAAGTAGTATGGAAGTAATCGTAATAGTGGCAACGGAAAAGTAACTAAGCAAAGATCAATATGTGAAAAGATCGTAGGAATGGATCAGTGATGGATAATTATGTCGGATGCGATTCCTCATGCAACAGTTATAACATATGGTGACACAGAACTAGCTCCGGTACATCAATGTAATGTAGGCATGTATTCCGAATATAGTCATACGTGCTTATGGAAAAGAACTTGCATGCCATCTTTTGTCCTACCCTCCCGTGGCAGCGTGGTCCTATTGGAAACTAAGGGATATTAAGGCCTCCTTTTAATAGAGTGCCGGACCAAAGCATTAAAACTTGGTGAATACATGAACTCCTCAAACTACGGTCATCACCAGGAGTGGTCCCGTTTATTGTCACTTCGGGGTTGTCGGATCATAACACATAGTAGGTGACTATTGACTTGCAAGATAGGATCAAGAACTCACATATATTCATGAAAACATAATAGGTTCAGATCTGAAATCATGGCACTCGGGCCCTAGTGACAAGCATTAAGCATAGCAAAGTCATAGCAACATCAATCTCAGAACATAATGGATACTAGGGATCAAACCCTAACAAAACTAACTCGATTACATGGTAAATCTCATCCAACCCATCACCGTCCAGCAAGCCTATGATGGAATTACTCACGCACGGCGGTGAGCATCATGAAATTGGTGATGGAGGAAAGTTGATGATGACGATGGTGAAAGATTCCCCTCTCCGGAGCCCCGAACGGACTCCAGATCAGCCTTACCGAGAGAGATTAGGGCTTGGCGGCGGCTCCGTATCATAAAATGCGATGAATCCTTCTCTGTGATTTTTTTCTCCCCAAACGTGAATATATAGAGTTGGAGTTGAGGTCGGTGGAGCTCCAGGGGCCCACGAGGCAGGGGGCACGCCCCACCCTCGTGGACAGGGTGTGGCCCCCCTAGTCTTGATTCTTTCGCCAGTATTTTTTATATATTCCAAAAATATTCTCCGTGAAGTTTCAGGTCATTCCGAGAACTTTTATTTCTGCACAAAAATAATACCATGGCAATTCTGCTGAAAACAGCGTCAGTCCGGGTTAGTTCCATTCCAATCATGCAAGTTAGAGTCCAAAACAAGGGTAAAAGTGTTTGGAAAAGTAGATACGATGGAGACGTATCAACTCCCCCAAGCTTAAACCTTTGCTTGTCCTCAAGCAATTTAGTTGACAACCTGAAAGTAATAAAGAAAAACTTTTACAAACTCTGTTTCCTCTTGTTGTTGTAAATATGTAAAGCCAGCATTCAAGTTTTCAGCAAAGATTATGAACTAACCATATTCACAATAACACTTAGGTCTCATGTTTACTCATATCAATGACATAATCAACCAGCGAGCAATAATAATAAATCTCGGATGACAACACTTTCTCAAAACAATCATAATATGATATAACAAGATGGTATCTCGCTAGCCCTTTCTAAGACCGCAAAACATAAATGCAGAGCACCTCTGAAGATCAAGGACTGACTAAACATTGTAATTCATGGTAAAAGAGATCCAGTCATACTCAATGCATGCAAATGACAACGATGCTCTCCAGCTGGTGCTTTTTAATAAGAGGATGATGACTCCACATAAAAGTAAATAGATAGGCCCTTCGCAGAGGGATGCAGGGATTTGGAGAGGTGCCAGAGCTCGATTTTGAAATAGAGATAAATAATATTTTGAGCGGCATACTTTCATTGTCAACATAACAACCGAGAGATCTCGATATCTTCCATGCTACACACATTATAGGCGGTTTCCAAGCAGAATGGTAAAGTTTATACTCCCCGACCACCAACAAGCATCAATCCATGGCTGGCCCGAAACAACGGGTGCCTCCAACTAACAACAGTCCTGGGGGAGTTTTGTTTGCAATTAATTTGATTTGGTTTGAGCATGGGACTGGGCATCCCGGTGATTGGCCATTTTCTCATGAGTGAGGAGCGGAGTCCACTCCTCGTGAGAATAACCCACCTAGCATGGAAGATACATACAGCCCTAGTTGATACATGAGCTATTCGAGCATACAAAACAGGATTTCATTTGAAGGTTTAGAGTTTGGCACATACAAATTTACTTGGAGCGGCAGGTAGATACCGCATATAGGAAGGTATGGTGGACTCATATGGAATAACTTTGGGGTTTATGGAAGTGGATGCACAAGCAGTATTCCTGCTTAGTACAAGTGAAGGCTAGAAAGAGACTGGGAAGCGACCAACTAGAGAGCGACAACAGTCATGAACATGCATTAAAATTAATCAACACTGAGTGCAACCATGCGTAGGATATAATTCACCATGAACATAAATATCGTGGAGGCTATGTTGGTTTTGTTTCAACTACATGCGTGAATATGTGCCAAGTCAAGCCACTCGAATCATTCAAAGGAGGATACCACCCTATCATACCACATCACAACCATTTTAATAGCATGTTGGCGCGCAAGGTAAACCATTATAAACTCCTAGATAATTAAGCATGGCATAAGCAACTATAATCTCTAATTTTCATTGCAAATATGTTTCATTCATAATAGGCCGAATCAGGAACGATGAACTAATCATATTTACAAAAACAAGATAGGTCGAGTTCATACCAGCTTCTCTCATCTCAATTAGTCCATCATATATAGTCATTATTTCCTTTCACTTGCACGACCGAACGGTGTGGATAATAATAATAGTGCACGTGCATTGGACTAAGCTGGAATCTGCAAGAATTTAATACATGGGAGAAGACAAAGTAATATGGGCTCTTGGTTAAATCAACAATAATGCATATAAGAGCCACTCAACACTTTCATCATGGTCTTCTCCTCTCGACCCCCAAAGAAAAGAAATAAAATAAAACTATTTACACGGGGAAGCTCCCAACAAGCAAAAGAAGAACGAGCAATCTTTTTTGGGTTTTCTTTTAATTATAACTACTACAGGCATGGAAAGTAAACTAGCTAAAAGCTACGACTAATTTTTTTTGTTTTTCTAAAGGTTTTTCAAACACACAAGAAGAAGGCGAGAAAAAGGAAAATAAACTAGCATGGATAGTACAATGAAAAAGTATGAGCACCGACAACTGGAATGAGTGTGTGAACATGAATGTAATGTCGGTGAGAAATACGTACTCCCCCAAGCTTAGGCTTTTGGCCTAAGTTGGTCTATGGCCACGGCTGGCCTGGCGATAAGGGTCAGGAGATGGCTCAGGCTCAGGCTCAGGCTCTGGGGATCGTGTCCGCTCCCAATATGCATAAATGTCATCGGGCAGGATGATGTACGTGCCTGAATAAATATTAAACAAATAAAGTGCAGGCAGGGTAATAATCTGACAAGTCTTTTCACTGAATACCAGGTTATAAATGAATCTCTTCTCCTTATCATCGCAAATAAAATCATGTGCTACCATACTTTTATAGTCTAAGAAAATAGGGGGCAGCAACTTTTCTTCTTTCTCATAGTGTCTAATAGGTATCTCAAAATATTTAGCAAGACACGAAGCAAAGATACCTCCAAAAATGGGGCCCTTTGTATGGTTTAGACTCAACCGTTTAGCAACCATAGAACCTAAACTGAAGGTTCTGTCATGGAATAAAGCATGGCGCAAAATGGCGAGGTCAGGAGCACTGAGGCCCCCACTGTTCCCGCGGCCAATTAAACATTTACTAGCAAATATTGCATAGTAACGTAGAACAGGGAAATGTATGCTAGTAGTTCTTGCTTCTGACACTTTTCTCATTTCCCCTACAACAATCATATCAATAAATCCTGCCACATCCCTAGGATGTGGTTCCTCGACGCTGCCCTCAAAAGGCAACTTGCAAACCACAGAAAAATCATAAAGGGACATCTCCGTATACTCATCATATAAATAAAAATCCACCGAAGGTGGTGATCTCCTAGCATGGAAATGAAAATTTTGCACAAAAATATTAGTGAGGAGGAGATACTGTTCGAGCTGGTCGTGGAGGAAGTCGGTGAGGCCCGCATTCTCAGCCAAATAATAAAAATCATCATGAATCCAGGCTGCTCTCAAGAACTCATCACAAGGCCATTCACTCGGACGAACTTCCGCGGTGTGAGGAAGATTATATTTGGGCTTCTTATTCTCTTCACTTTGCTTATCCTTCGAGCTTCGGCTCGAAGAGCCCCTCAATAATCTCTTCATCATTTTCTGAAATTTTTAGTGACTCAAAATAAAAGTGAACCAAACTCAACAAGATTGATCGCAACTACTCCCACAAGTGCCTAGAGAGTATATCACGCATTAGAACTACTTGGGACCATATAAATTTGACATGCAAGCTCAAGAACAGGGTCACCTAAACAGCAAAAATTTGAAATAAATAAAGCACTAGAACAAAAACTAATTAGACCATTGGAGGAGTCACATACCGAAGAACAATCCCCCAAAGCAGTTTTGTGAGTGGAGCTTTGAGCAAGGAGATCGAAAATCGCAGCAAAACGAGCTAGAACACAAGTTTGAGCTGTGTGGTGATTTTTCTTGGAGGAAGAAGGAGTGTGTGGGTGCTGGAATAAGTGGAGGGGGGCACGTTGGGCCCACGAGGCAGGGGGCGCACCCAGGGGGTGGGCGCGCCCTGCACCCTCGTGGCCAGGTGGTTGCCCCCTCTGGTGTGTTCTCAGTGCCAATAATTCTTAAATATTCTAGAAAAAATCATATTTCATTTTTGGGACATTTGGAGAACTTTTATTTTCAGGGTATTTTTTATTGCAAGGATAATTCAGAAAACTGACAGAAAATACTATTTTTGCTCTATTTAATCTAAATAACAGAAAGTAAAAGGAGGGTACAGAGAGTTGTGCTTTCTAACTTCATCCATCTCATGCTCATCAAAAGGAATCCACTAACAAGGTTGATCAAGTCTTGTTAACAAACTCTTTCCGAATCGCATGAAACCGGAGAATTTTCGAATATCACTAGGTTACCTCAACGGGGATATGCACATCCCCAACAATAAGAATATCATATTTCTTCTTGACAGTAGGAAGAGGGAATTCAAAACCTCCAATAGTAATAGTTGAAATTTGTCCAATAGAATTGATACTATGGACTTGAGGTTGTTTCCTCGGAAAGTGTACCGTATGCTCATTACCATTAACATGAAAAGTGACATTGCCTTTATTGCAATCAATAACAGCCCCTGCAATATTCAAAAAGGGTCTACCAAGGATAATCGACATACTATCGTCCTCGGGAATATCGAGAATAACAAAGTCCGTTAAAATAGTAATGTTTGCAACCACAACAGGCACATCCTCACAAATACCGACAGGTATAGCAGTTGATTTATCGGCCATTTGCAAAGATATTTCAGTAGGTGTCAACTTATTCAAATCAAGTCTACGATATAAAGAGAGAGGCATAACACTAACACCGGCTCCAAGATCACATAAAGCAGTTTTAACATAGTTTCTTTTAATGGAGCATGGTATAGTTGGTACTCCTGGATCTCGAAGTTTCTTTGGTATTCCACCCTTAAAAGTATAATTAGCAAGCATGGTGGAAATTTCACCTTCCAGTATCTTTCTTTTATTTGTAACAATATCTTTCATGTACTTAACATAAGGATTCATTTTAAGCATACCAGTCAAACGCATACGCAAAAAGATAGGTCTAATCATTTTAGCAAAGCGCTCAAAATCCTCATCATCCTTTTTCTTGGATGGTTTAGGAGGAAAGGACATGGGTTTCCGAACCCATGGCTCTCTTTCTTTATCGTGCTTCCTAGCAACGAAGTCTCTCTTATCATAACATTGATTCTTTGATTGTGGGTTGTCAAGATCAACAGCAGGTTCAATCTCTACATCATTGTCATTACTAGGTTGAGCATCAACATGAACATCATCATTAATATTATCACTAGGTTCATGTTCATTACCAGATTGTGTTTCAGCATCAGAAAAAGAAATATCATTGGGATTCTCAGGTGTGTCAACAACAGATTCATTATAAGCATGCAAAGTCCTATCATTTTTCTTTTTCTTCTTTTTAGAAGGACTAGGTGCATCAACATTAGTTCTCTGAGAATTTTGCTCAATTCTCTTGGGGTGGCCCTCAGGATACAAAGATTCCTGAGTCATTTTACCCCCTCTAGTCATAACTCTAACAACATTATCATTTTTCTTGTTATTTAATTCATTGAGCAAATCATTCTGAGCTTTAAGCACTTGTTCTACTTGAGTGGTAACCATAGAAGCATGTTTACTAATGAGTTTAAGTTCACCCTTAACTCTAGGCATATAATCACTCAAGTGTTCCATCATATAAGCATTATGCTTCAATTGTCTACCAACATAAGCATTGAAGTTTTCTTGTTTAACAATAAACTTATCAAACTCATCTAAGCATTGGCTAGCAGACTTATAACGAGGAATATCACCTTCATCAAATCTATAGAGAGAATTTACCTTTACTACCTGTGTCGGGTTATCAAGACCATGTATTTCTTCAATAGGTGGTAAATTCTTAACATCTTCAGCTTTAATACCTTTTTCTTTCATAGATTTCTTTGCCTCTTGCATATCTACAGGACTGAGAAATAGGATACCCCTTTTCTTCAGAGTTGACTTAGGAGTTGGTTCAGGAAGTGTCCAATCATTTTCATTACTCAATATATTATTCAATAGCAATTTAGCTTGCTCAGGAGTTCTTTCCTTGAAAACACAACCAGCACAACTATCCAGGTGGTCTCTGGAAGCATCGGTTAGTCCATTATAAAAGATATCAAGTATTTCATTTTTCTTGAGAGGATGATCAGGCAAAGCATTCAGTAGTCGGAGAAGCCTCCCCCAAGCTTGTGGGAGACTCTCTTCTTCAATTTGCACAAAATTATATATTTCCCTTAAAGCAGCTTGTTTCTTATGAGCAGGGAAATATTTAGCAGAGAAGTAATAAATCATATCCTGGGGACTATGCACACAACCAGGATCAAGAGAATTAAACCATGTTTTAGCATCACCCTTTAATGAGAACGGAAATAATTTAAGGATATAGTAGTAGCGAGTTTTCTCATCATTAGTGAATAGGGTGGCTATATCATAGTTTAGTAAGATGTGCCACAACAGTTTTAGATTCATAGCCATAAAAAGGATCAGATTCAACCAAAGTAATTATCTCAGGATCGACAGAGAAATCATAATCCTTATCGGAAATACAGATAGGTGAAGTAACAAAAGCAGGGTCATATTTCATTTTAGCATTCAAAGATTTTTCTTTCAGCTTAGCTAATAATTTCTTAAGATCATATCTATCAGTGCAAGCAAGAAAGTCTCTAGCAGTTTCTTCATCCATAACATAACCCTCAGGTACAACGGGCAATTCATATCTAGGGGGGGAATCTTCATCATCACTTTCATCAATATTATCAGTTTCAATAATTTCATTCTCTCTAGCCCTAGCAAGTTGTTCATCAAGAAATTCACCTAATGGCATAGTAGTATCAAGCATAGAAGTAGTTTCATCATAAGTATCATGCATAGCAGAAGTGGCATCATCAATAACATGCGACATATCAGAATTAATAGCAGAAGCAGGTTTAGGCGTCGCAAGCTTACTCAAAACAGAAGGTGAATCAAGTGAAGAGCTAGATGGCAGTTCCTTACCTCCCCTCGTAGTTGAGGGAAAAATCTTGGTTCTTTCATCTTTCAAGTTCCTCATAGTGATCAGCAGATATAAATCCCAAGTGACTCAAAGAATAGAGCTATGCTCCCCGGCAACGGCGCCAGAAAATAGTCTTGATAACCCACAAGTATAGGGGATCGCAACAGTTTTCGAGGGTAGAGTATTCAACCCAAATTTATTGATCCGACACAAGGGGAGCCAAAGAATATTCTCAAGTATTAGCAGCTGAGTTGTCGATTCAACCACACCTATCTGCAGCAAAGTATTTAGTAGCAAAGTAGTATGGAAGTAATCGTAACAGTGGCAACGGAAAATTAACTAAGTAAAGATCAATATGTGAAAAGCTCGTAGGCAATGGATCAGTGATGGATAATTATGTCGGATGCGATTCCTCATGCAACAGTTATAACATAGGGTGACACAGAACTAGCTCCAGTTCATCAATGTAATGTAGGCATGTGTTGCGAATATAGTCATACGTGCTTATGGAAAAGAACTTGCATGACATCTTTTGTCCTACCCTCTCGTGGCAGCGGGGTCCTATTGGAAACTAAGGGATATTAAGGCCTCCTTTTAATAGAGTACCGTACCAAAGCATTAACACTTGGTGAATACATGAACTCCTCAAACTACGGTCATCACCGGGAGTGGTCCCGATTATTGTCACTTCGGGGTTGCCGGATCATAACACATAGTAGGTGACTATTGACTTGTAAGATAGGATCAAGAACTCACATATTCATGAAAACATAATAGGTTCAGATCTGAAATCATGGCACTCGGGCCCTAGTGACAAGCATTAAGCATAGCAAAGTCATAGCAACATCAATCTCAGAACATAATGGATACTAGGGATCAAACGCTAACAAAACTAACTCGATTGCATGGTAAATCTCATCCAACCCATCACCCTCTAGCAAGCCTACGATGGAATTACTCACGCAGGTGAGCATCATGAAATTGGTGATGGAGGAAGGTTGATGATGACGATGGCAACGGATTCCCTCTCCGGAGCCCCGAACGGACTCCAGATCAGCCTTCCCGAGAGAGATTAGGGCTTGGCGGCGGCTCTGTATCGTAAAACGCAATGAATCCTTCTTTGTGATTTTTTTCTCCCCGAACGTGAATATATAGAGTTGGAGTTGAGGTCGGTGGAGCTCCAGGGGGCCCACGAGGCAGGGGGGCGGGCGCCCCCCCCCCCACCATCATGGACAGGGTGTGGGCCCCTGGTCTTGATTCTTTCTCCAGTATTTTTATAGATTCCAAAAATATTCTCCGTGAAGTTTCAGGTCATTCCGAGAACTTTTATTTCTGCACAAAAATAACACCATGGCAATTCTGCTGAAAACAACGTCAGTTCGGGTTAGTTCCATTCAAATCATGCAAGTTAGAGTCCAAAACAAGGGCAAAAGTGTTTGGAAAAGTAGATACGATGGAGACGTATCATTGTCATCTCGCCAACTATTGCTTCTACGACTATCGCTACCGCTTAGTAATAAAGTAAAGCAATTACATGGCGATTGCATTTCATACAATAAAGCGACAACCATAAGTGTCGGTGGAAACGACACCTATGGGTTCATTGGGATCCCTTCTACGGTTGGCGGGCGCAGGGTTGTACAAAGAGCAGGTCTACGAGCCAGCACAAAGATCGTTTACCCAGGTTCGGGCCGCGAGGATGCGTAAAACCCTAGTCCTGCTTTGGTGTATATTTGAGTGTTCTTGAGCTCTCGAACTAGCTGCGGTGCGTGCGTAGTCCAAAAGATCCGAATCCTCCTCCTGGACGCCTCGGGCCTCCTTTTATAGCCAAAAGGGGTTGCCACAGTGGCACACATGAGGTGGAAAGGTGTACAGTACACAAGCTTATCGCCTATCATTACGGGACAAGGCACATTGAATGCGCTTCTTAGGTGTCCCGTTGCTTTATTGGGGACGGCAACGAGGCCCGTCCCGTCCGTCGCCGCTCTATCTTGCTCCAACACGCGTCCAGGCCAACGAGGCATGCAGCGCCACGTAGGCTGGCAGGCTGCTGAGATGGCGTGGTGGTAGGGTCTTCACGAAGATTTGCATGCCACCACATAGGTGTTCGCTGAGTTGGCCTGGAAGCTGCATGTTGCCACGCAGGTGCCTGCCCAGCTGGTGGCAGCTGTATGGGAACGGCGGTGGAGTCTTGGCGGACGCGGGCCTGCCTGCGGCCCCGCGGATGTCCTCGGCAAGGGTCTTGCCGGGGCCCCGGCAAGCGGTCTTGCCGTGGCGTCGCGGTCGTCCCCGACAAGGATCTTGCCGGGGGTCTCGTGGATCTCCTCGGCGAGGATCTCGCCGAGGATCGTCGTCTTCTGGTCCTCATATGATCTTGTGTGTCTGTGATCTTGACGAAGATTTGCATGCCACCACGGAGGTGCCTCCCGAGCCTTTGGTTCCAATGTGGTTGTTGGCGGTGTTGGAACCCTTGGGATCAAGGGTGGCGCGCCCTGCTGGCGTTTGGGCAAGTTGCCCCGGCAAGGGTCTTGCCGGGGGAGTCCACCTCGCCCTCTTGCTCTTTGTGTTTCTGGTCTTGGCGTTGCTTTGCCCGTCTTGTGCCTTCCTCTGCCCTACTTAGTGTGGCCGCGGGCGCGGCTCTGACTGCCCGTGCACAAGTAGAGTTGTAGAGGGGTACAAAAAGGGCCCCTACTTTTGTACACCGACAGGAGCTCCCGGGCCTGGGCCACACATAAGCGCAACGTGTTGTTGGGCCAGGCCCAGAACGGTGCGCGGGCAGGCGGGGCGGAATTTTACCGCAGTAATTCCCTCGCTCGTTGCGCTTCCCCACGACCAGCATTGAATGCGCGTCGTGGAGGACCGTGCGTGACTTGGGGGTCACGCGTGGGGGTGGTTCCTGCCTTCATGCGTCACATCGTGGTAAAGAGGCGGCTCGCGCCTTCCCCATAAAAAGAGGAAGACGCGGGGGCGCGGCTCATTTACTGAGCGGACTCGGGTCGTGGCCTTCGAGGCGCCCGTGCCCCGCGATCACGGGGTGGAAAACGGTCGCCTCACTTGTCCCCTCGATTCCTACCTGCTCGCCACGTGTCTCCCATGCCTTAAAGATGGTACGCGGCGGGCGCGGGCCTTGAATGACGAGGCGGGAAACCGGGCCGCCGCTGATTAGAGCAGCGGGTCGGTCTCGATTCCCTGCGCCCTTGATGGCCGGATTGGTTGAGCGAGGCGGCTGAGCCCCGACCCCGCCCCTTTATAAGAAGGGGAGGGGGATGGCACCCCTCAATCTTTCACCATCCGCCTCTTTCCACCTTGGCTTCTTTCTCTCTTCTGTTATGGAGAGAGGGCGCGTCGGTGCTTCGACGGTGGCGTCGAGGGTCTCCGCTCGACAGCAAGCCCCTCCTTCCCAAGAGCTCGTGGCGGTGGAGCCGACTACAAGGGGAAGGGGGAGGGGCGAGGCTGAGGTTGTCGTGGCGCTCGGGGAAGAGGAGGACGGGGCGGCGCATCGGCCTCGCCTCCGCCGGCGGTCCCTCCCCCAATGGAGGGCCACGTCGGGGACCAGCCCCATGAGTTCTTCATCAGGCTACACCGGCCAGCACGCCGTCGTCTTCGTCTCCCTACTCCGTTCACTCGGGAGATGGAGCTCGACCTGCCACAGTCTCTGAGGTTGCATATGAGGGGCTGCGGGAATGGCGGCACGCGGGTCGATGTCGACTTCCCCGCCCCCCACGTCATGTATCTTCGTCGCGGATGGAAGACCTTCGCTTGTATTCACAGCCTGACAGCGGGGCTCGTTCTCTATTTCAAATTGATGGAGAACGTCCTGCTCTCCGTCAAGGTCTTTGGAGACTTTGGAACTCGCCTAAAGTGCTGCGTGGAGAGCTCCTCCGATGACGAAAACTCTTCCTCAAGCGGGAGTGACGAGGAGGACAGCGACATCGACGACGAGGGTGTCGAGCGGAGGGACGCTGACTCCGACTGACCGCGTCGCTCCTCCCTTGGCCACACGCCCTACCGAGGGCCTTCCTCGTCAGGCTCTCCATCGGCGCGTTCCCCATCGCCCCTTTTTTGCCTTCACCTGCCGCACCTGGGAGGAAAAGGGCAAGAACGGGGATTACGGGGCACTTATCTTTTTTCAGATTGTAAGCCTACGAGCCTTAGTAGAATTTAGACCTTGTAACCCCCTTGCTCATGTATGCATTCCGTACGAATTGTACTTGTTAGCAACGTATTAATGAAGAAAAGGGTGTTTGCCGGGTTTTGTTTGCGCGTGGGCGAGGGCCACACTAAGGAGCGAGTCCTCGTTATCTTTAAGATAAGCATTTTACCCCGGCAACAGGCCTTGTCGTCCTGCCCTATAGCTCGGCTACACTCACGTCCTTGGCGGAGGTAGGGGCCAAGTAGGATTAGGCCCTTCGCTCATCCCCTTCCCGTCGCACTACAACCAAGTTCCGGCCCAAAGGAAGGCCTTCGGACACGGGACAGAGGGAGCAAGATGGTATGAGAGTGAGTGAAGTCTCGTACGTTCAAGTTTCATACGGAGGCACAGAGTGGGGGAGAAAAACTTATCTGATGTCGCAGCCCCCGACAACCTTGGCTTGTCGTGTCTGGATTCTCAGACCCGCAGCCCCCGGCAACCTTGGCTTGTCGGGGTCCGGGCGTCGGCCTGTTCTCTTTTCTTCCAGAATAGCTAAGCAGAAATGTCCACGCACCCTGCGAACCCAAAAAGGACGGAAAGGAACAGAGAGATACATACTCGACCTCTATGCTAAGGGTTAGTCGCCGCCAAGCACTATCAACCCTAACACAGAGAGAGACTCAACCTAGCGTGCATGCTAAAACTTAGGGCGTCAGCGCTTCATTTATTTATGCTCAGGGTCTGCGCCTGGCTTTGTACAAAGGGTTACATGCCTTGCCGGCAAGGCTTGTACAAAAGGTGGTTTGCCGGGGAGCCCGGCAACCGCGCCTTACGGGTAAAACTTGCGAAGATGTTCGATGTTCCAGGAGTTGCTCACTGGAATACCATCTTCGGTCTCCAGGCGGACTGCGTCGGGCCTGGTGACTCGTGTTACCCGGTAAGGGCCTTTCCACTTTGGCGTCAACTTGTTGGAATTCTTGGCCGACTGAATGTGCCGAAGAACAATGTCGCCTTCCTCAAAGCTTCGGGCATGAACCTTGCGGCTATGGTAGCGGCGCAAGGCTTGCTGGTAGCGTGCTGCTCGCACAGCCGCCCGATGACGATCTTCCTCAAGGAGCGTTGCGTCATCTTGCCGCAACTGCTCTTGCTCAAGCTCATCATAAGCGAGCACTCGAGGTGACCCGTATGTGAGTTCCGTGGGGAGAACTGCTTCTACCCCGTAAACAAGGGAGAATGGTGTCTAGCCGGTGGCTCGATTTGGTGTCGTTCTGATTGACCAAAGAGTCGCCGGCAATTCATCAATCCAGCGTCGTCCGCACCTGCATAGCCTGTCAAAATTCCTTGTCCGGAGGCCTCGCAACACTTCAGCATTTGCCCTCTCAGCCTGGCCGTTGCTCCGTGGATGTGCAACAGAAGCAAAACAGACCTTGCTGCCGAGGTCTTGGAGGTACTGCATGAAGGCGTGGCTCGTGAACTGTGTGCCGTTGTCGGTGATGACTCTGTTTGGCACACCAAAACGGCAGACTAGCCCTTTGAAGAATTTGACGGATGATTGTGCTATCACCTTTCTCACTGCCTCCACCTCCGGCCACTTTGTGAACTTGTCGATCACAACGTACAAGTACTCAAAGCCCCCGACAGCACGGGGGAAGGGGCCCAGTATGTCGAGCCCCGAGACCGAGAATGGCCAGGAAAGAGGGATTGTCTGGAGAGCTTGAGCTGGTTGATGAAGTTTCTTTGAATGAAACGGGCACGCTTCACACTTGGTTACTAGTCTCGTTGCATCCTGGAGGGCTGTGGGCCAGAAGAAACCTTGCCGGAATGCCTTGCCGGCAAGGGCCCTCGACCCTATGTGGGAGCCACATATTGTTGGAAATATGCCCTAGAGGCAATAATAAATGGTTATTATTATATTTCTGTGTTCATGATAATAGTCTATTATTCATGCTATAATTGTATTGTCCGGAAATCGTAATACATGTGTGAATACATAGACCACAACCTGTCCCTAGTAAGCCTCTAGTTGACTAGCTCGTTGATCAACAGATAGTCATGGTTTCCTGACTATGGACATAGGATGTCATTGATAACGGGATCACATCATTAGGAGAATGATGTGATGGACAAGACCCAACTTAAGCATAGCATAAAAGATCGTGTAGTTTCGTTTGCTAGAGCTTTTCCAATGTCAAGTATCTTTTCCTTAGACCATGAGATCGTGCAACTCCCGGATACCGTAGGAGTGCTTTGGGTGTGCCAAACGTCACAACGTAACTGGGTGACTATAAAGGTGCATTACGGGTATCTCCGAAAGTGTCTGTTGGGTTGGCACAGATCGAGACTGGGATTTGTCACTCCGTGTGACGGAGAGGTATCTCTGGGCCCACTCGGTAATGCATCATCATAATGAGCTCAATGTGACTAAGGCGTTAGTCACGGGATCATGCATTGCGGTACGAGTAAAGAGACTTGCCGGTAACGAGATTGAACAAGGTATTGGGATACCGACGATCGAATCTCGGGCAAGTAACATATCGATTGACAAAGGGAATTGCATACGGGATTGATTGAATCCTCGACACCGTGGTTCATCCGATGAGATCATCGTGGAACATGTGGGAGCCAACATGGGTATCCAGATCCCGCTGTTGGTTATTGACCGGAGAGGCGTCTCGGTCATGTCTGCATGTCTCCCGAACCCGTAGGGTCTACACACTTAAGGTTCGGTGACGCTAGGGTTGTAGAGATATATGTATGCGGAAACCCGAAAGTTGTTCGGAGTCCCGGATGAGATCCCGGACGTCACGAGAGGTTCCGGAATGGTCCGGAGGTGAAGAATTATATATAGGAAGTCAAGTTTCGGCCACCGGGAAAGTTTCGGGGGTTACCGGTATTGTACTGGGACCACCGGAAGGGTCCCGGGGGTCCACCGGGTGGGGCCACCTGTCCCGGAGGGCCCCGTGAACTGAAAGTGGAAGGGAACCAGCCCTTAGTGGGCTGGGGCGCCCCCCTTGGGCCTCCACCCATGCGCTAGGGTTGGGAACCCTAGGGGGGAGCTTCCCCCTTGCCTTGGGGGGCAAGGCACCCCTTTCCACTCCTTGGCCGCCGCCCCCCCAACCCTAGATGGGTTTTGGCCGGCCCCCCTCCCAAGGGGGCCTATATAAAGGGGGGAGGGAGGGCAGCAACACACAGCCTTGGGCGCCTCCCTCCTCCCCTGCAACACCTCTCTCTCTCTCTCTCTCTCTCTCTCTCTCTCTCTCTCTCTCTCTCTCTCTCTCTCTCTCGCAGAAGCTCGGCAAAGCCCTGCCGGAGACCCGCTACATCCACCACCACGCCGTCGTGCTGTTGGATCTCCATCAACCTCTCCTTCCCCCTTGCTGGATCAAGAAGGAGGAGACATCGCTGCACCGTACGTGTGTTGAACGCGGAGGTGCCGTCCGTTCGACACTCGGTCATCGGTGATTTGGATCACGGCGAGTACGACTCCGTCATCCACGCTCATTGGAACGCTTCCGCTCACGATCTACAAGGGTATGTAGATGCACTCCTTTCCCCTCGTTGCTAGTAGACTCCATAGATGCATCTTGGTGAGCGTAGGAAAATTTTAAATTATGCTACGATTCTCAACAGTGGCATCATGAGCCAGGCCTATGCGTAGTTACTATGCACGAGTAGAAGACAAAGCAGTTGTGGGCGTTGAGTTTGCCAATTCTTCTTGCCGCTACTAGTCGTTTCTTGTTTCGGCGGCATTGTAGGATGAAGCGGCCCGGACCGACCTTACACGTACGCTTACGTGAGACAGGTTCCACCGACTGACATGCACTAGTTGCATAAGGTGGCTAGAGGGTGTCTGTCTCTCCTACTTTAGTCGGAACGGATTCGATGAAAAGGGTCCTTATGAAGGGTAAATAGAAATTGGCAAATCACGTTGTGGTCATACGTAGGTAAGAAAACGTTCTTGCTAGAAACCTACAAACCACGTAAAAACTTGCAACAACAATTAGAGGACGTCTAACTTGTTTTTGCAGCAAGTGCTATGTGATGTGATATGGCCAGAAGATGTGATGAATGATATATGTGATGTATGAGATTGATCATATTCTTGTAATAGGAATCACGACTTGCATGTCGATGAGTATGACAACCGGCAGGAGCCATAGGAGTTGTCTTTATTATTTTGCATGACCTGCGTGTCATTGAATAACGCCATGTAATTTACTTTACTTTGTTGCTAAACGCGTTAGCCATACAAGTAGAAGTAATCGTTGGCGTGACGACTTCAT
>NC_057796.1:53476759-53504686 GCF_018294505.1 Triticum aestivum
GATGTGATCGCCGTCGGCACGCTACCTCTGCATCTACCCACGGGATTAGTTTTAAACCTCAGTAATTGTTATTTAGTGCCAGCTTTGAGCATGAACATTGTATCTGGATCTCGTTTAATTCGAGATGGCTACTCATTTAAATCCGAGAATAATGGTTGTTCTATTTATTTGAGAGATATGTTTTATGGTCATGCCCCGCTGGTCAATGGTTTATTTTTGATGAATCTCGAACGTGATGTTACACATGTTCATAGTGTGAATACCAAAAGATGTAAAGTTGATAACAATAGTCCCACATACTTGTGGCACTGCCGCCTTGGTCACATTGGTGTCAAGCGCATGAAGAAGCTCCATGCAGATGGACTTTTGGAGTCTCTTGATTACGAATCATTTGACACGTGCGAACCATGCCTCATGGGTAAGATGACCAAGACTCCGTTCTCCGAAACAATGGAGCGAGCAACCAACTTATTGGAAATCATACATACCGATGTGTGCGGTCCAATGAGTGTTGAGGCTCGTGGAGGATATCGTTATGTTCTCACTCTCACTGATGATTTAAGTAGATATGGGTATGTCTACCTAATGAAACACAAGTCTGAAACCTTTGAAAAGTTCAAGGAATTTCATAGTGAAGTTGAGAATCAACGTGACAGGAAAATAAAATTCTTATGATCAGATCGTGGGAGAGAATATTTAAGTCACGAGTTTGGTGCACACTTAAGGAAATGTGGAATATTTTCACAACTCACGCCGCCTGGAACACCTCAGAGAAATGGTGTGTCCGAACGTCGTAATCGCACTCTATTGGATATGGTGCGATCTATGATGTCTCTTACCGATTTACCGCTCTCATTTTAGGGCTATGCTTTAGAGACTGCCGCATTCACTTTAAATAGGGCTCCGTCGAAATCCGTTGAGACGACACCGTATGAATTATGGTTTGGGAAGAAACCTAAGCTGTCGTTTCTAAAAGTTTGGGGATGCGATGCTTATGTCAAGAAACTTCAACCTGAAAAGCTCGAACCCAAGTCGTAAAAATGCGTCTTCATAGGATACCCTAAGGAAACTATTGGGTATACCTTCTACCTCAGATCCGAGGGAAAGATCTTCGTTGCCAAGAACGGGTCCTTTCTAGAGAAGGAGTTTCTCTCGAAAGAATTGAGTGGGAGGAAAGTGGAACTTGATGAGGTGATAGTCACCCCTTCCGAACCGGAAAGTAGCGCAGCGCGGGAAAATGTTCCTATGGTGCCTACACCGACTGGGGAGGAAGTTAATGATGATGATCATGAAGCTTCAGATCAAGTTACTGAACTTCGTAGGTCCACAAGGACACGTTCCGCACCAGAGTGGTACGGCAACCCTGTCCTGGAAATCATGTTGTTAGACAACGGTGAACCT
Organism: Triticum aestivum; assembly: GCF_018294505.1. Classification (NCBI taxonomy): domain Eukaryota; kingdom Viridiplantae; phylum Streptophyta; class Magnoliopsida; order Poales; family Poaceae; genus Triticum; species Triticum aestivum. The sequence continues at coordinate 53,478,161 of NC_057796.1, forward strand.
TCGAACTATGAAGAAGCGATGGCGGGCCCGGATTCCGACAAATGGCTAGAAGCCATGAAATCCGAGATAGAATCCATGTATGAAACCAAAGTATGGACTTTGACTGACTTGCCCGATGAGCGGCGAGCCATAGAAAACAAATGGATCTTTAAGAAGAAGACGGACGCAGATGGTAATGTGACCATCTACAAAGCTCGACTTGTTGCTAAGGGTTATCGACAAGTTCAAGGGGTTGACTACGATGAGACTTTCTCACCCGTAGCGAAGCTGAAGTCCGTCCGAATCATGTTAGCAATTGCCGCATACTATGATTATGAGATATGGCAGATGGACGTCAAAACGGCATTCCTTAACGGCTTCCTTAAGGAAGAGTTGTATATGATGCAGCCGGAAGGTTTTGTCGATCCTAAGAATGCTAACAAAGTATGCAAGCTCCAGCGCTCAATCTATGGGCTGGTGCAAGCATCTCGGAGTTGGAACATTCGCTTTGATGAGATGATCAAAGCGTTTGGGTTTACACAGACTTATGGAGAAGCCTGTGTTTACAAGAAAGTGAGTGGGAGCTCTGTAGCATTTCTCATATTATATGTGGATGACATACTATTGATGGGAAATGATATAGAATTCTTGGAAAGTATAAAGGCCTATTTGAATAAGTGTTTTTCAATGAAGGACCTTGGAGAAGCTGCTTATATATTAGGCATCAAGATCTATAGAGATATATCAAGACGCCTCATTGGTCTTTCACAGAGTACATACCTTGACAAGATATTGAAGAAGTTCAATATGGATCAGTCCAAGAAGGGGTTCTTGCCTGTATTGCAAGGTGTGCAATTGAGCACGGCTCAATGCCCGACCACGGCAGAAGATAGAGAAAAGATGAGTGTCATCCCCTATGCCTCGGCCATAGGGTCTATTATGTATGCCATGCTGTGTACCAGACCTGATGTAAACCTTGCCGTAAGTTTGGTAGGAAGGTACCAAAGTAATCCCGGCATGGAACACTGGACAGCGGTCAAGAATATCCTGAAGTACCTGAAGAGGACTAAGGATATGTTTCTCGTTTATGGAGGTGACGAAGAGCTCGTCGTAAAGGGTTACGTCGACGCTAGCTTCGACACAGATCTGGATGACTCGAAGTCACAAACCGGATACGTGTATATTTTGAATGGAGGAGCGGTAAGCTGGTGCAGTTGCAAGCAAAGCGTCGTGGCGGGATCTACATGTGAAGCGGAGTACATGGCAGCCTCGGAGGCAGCACAGGAAGCAGTCTGGATGAAGGAGTTCATTACCGACCTAGGGGTGATTCCCAATGCGTCGGGCCCGATGACTCTCTTCTGTGACAACACTGGAGCTATTGCCCTTGCGAAGGAGCCCAGGTTTCACAAGAAGACCAGGCATATCAAGCGTCGCTTCAACTCCATTCGTGAAAGTGTTCAAAATGGAGACATAGATATTTGTAAAGTACACACGGACCTGAATGTAGCAGATCCGTTGACTAAACCTCTCCCTAGGGCAAAACATGATCAACACCAGGACGCAATGGGTGTTCGATTCATCACAATGTAACTAGATTATTGACTCTAGTGCAAGTGGGAGACTGTTGGAAATATGCCCTAGAGGCAATAATAAATGTTTATTATTATATTTCTGTGTTCATGATAATAGTCTATTATTCATGCTATAATTGTATTGTCCGGAAATCGTAATACATGTGTGAATACATAGACCACAACCTGTCCCTAGTAAGCCTCTAGTTGACTAGCTCGTTGATCAACAGATAGTCATGGTTTCCTGACTATGGACATAGGATGTCATTGATAACGGGATCACATCATTAGGAGAATGATGTGATGGACAAGACCCAACTTAAGCATAGCATAAAAGATCGTGTAGTTTCGTTTGCTAGAGCTTTTCCAATGTCAAGTATCTTTTCCTTAGACCATGAGATCGTGCAACTCCCGGATACCGTAGGAGTGCTTTGGGTGTGCCAAACGTCACAACGTAACTGGGTGACTATAAAGGTGCATTACGGGTATCTCCGAAAGTGTTTGTTGGGTTGGCACGGATCGAGACTGGGATTTGTCACTCCGTGTAAACGGAGAGGTATCTCTGGGCCCACTCGGTAATGCATCATCATAATGAGCTCAATGTGACTAAGGCGTTAGTCACGGGATCATGCATTGCGGTACGAGTAAAGAGACTTGCCGGTAACGAGATTGAACAAGGTATTGGGATACCGACGATCGAATCTCGGGCAAGTAACATACCGATTGACAAAGGGAATTGCATACGGATTGATTGAATCCTCGACACCGTGGTTCACCCGATGATATCATCGTGGAACATGTGGGAGCCAACATGGGTATCCAGATCCCGCTGTTGGTTATTGACCGGAGAGGCGTCTCGGTCATGTCTGCATGTCTCCCGAACCCGTAGGGTCTACACACTTAAGGTCCGGTGATGCTAGGGTTGTAGAGATATATGTATGCGGAAACCCGAAATTTGTTCGGAGTCCCGGATGAGATCCCGGACGTCACGAGAGGTTCCGGAATGGTCCGGAGGTGAAGAATTATATATAGGAAGTCCAGTTTTGGCCACCGGGAAAGTTTCGGGGGTTATCGGTATTGTACCGGGACCACCGGAAGGGTCCCGGGGGTCCACCGGGTGGGGCCACCTGTCCCGGAGGGCCCCGTGGGCTGAAAGTGGAGGGGAACCAGCCCCTAATGGTCTGGGGCGCCACTTTGGGCCTCCCCCCCATGCGCCTAGGGTTGGGAACCCTAGGGGGGAGTTTCCCCTTGCCTTGGGGGGCAAGGCAACCCCTTCCCCCTTGGCCGCCGCCCCCCCCTTGGAGATCCCATCTCCAAGGGCTGCGCACCCCCCCTTGGGGGCCTATATAAAGGGGGGAGGGAGGGCAGCAGACTACAGCCTTTGGCGCCTCCCTCCTCCCCTGCAACACCTCTCTCTCGCGCGCAGAAGCTCGGCGAAGCCTTGCCGGAGAGCCGCTACATCCACCACCACGCCGTCGTGCTGTTGGATCTCCATCAACCTCTCCTCCCCCTTGCTGGATCAAGAAAGGAGGAGACGTCGCTGCACCGTACGTGTGTTGAACGCGGAGGTGCCGTCCGTTCGGCACTCGGTCATCGGTGATTTGGATCACGGCGAGTACGACTCCGTCATCCACGTTCATTGGAACGCTTCCGCTCGCGATCTACAAGGGTATGTAGATCCACTCCTTTCCCCTCGTTGCTAGTAGACTCCATAGATGCATCTTGGTGAGCGTAGGAAAATTTTAAATTATGCTACGATTCCCAACAGTGGCATCATGAGCCAGGCCTATGCGTAGTTACTATGCACGAGTAGAACACAAAGAAGTTGTGGGCGTTGATGTTGCCAATTCTTCTTGCCGCTACTAGTCGTTTCTTGTTTCGGCGGCATTGTAGGATGAAGCGGCCCGGACCGACCTTACACGTACGCTTACGTGAGACAGGTTTCACCGACTGACATGCACTAGTTGCATAAGGTGGCTAGCGGGTGTCTGTCTCTCCTACTTTAGTCGGAACGGATTCGATGAAAAGGGTCCTTATGAAGGATAAATAGAAATTGGCAAATCACGTTGTGGTCATACGTAGGTAAGAAATCGTTCTTGCTAGAAACCTACAAACCACGTAAAAAACTTGCAACAACAATTAGAGGACGTCTAACTTGTTTTTGCAGCAAGTGATATATGTGATATGATATGGCCATAAGATGTGATGAATGATATATGTGATGTATGAGATTGATCATATTCTTGTAATAGGAATCACGACTTGCATGTCGATGAGTATGACAACCGGCAGGAGCCATAGGAGTTGTCTTTATTATTTTGCATGACCTGCGTGTCATTTGAATAACGCCATGTAATTTACTTTACTTTGTTGCTAAACGGTTAGCCATAGAAGTAGAAGTAATCGTTGGCGTGACAACTTCATGAAGACACAATGATGGAGATCATGATGATGGAGATCATGGTGTCATGCCGGTAACGAAGATGATCATGGTGCCCCGAAGATGGAGATCAAAGGAGCATGATGATATTGGCCATATCATGTCACTATTCGATTGCATGTGATGTTTATCATGTTTTTGCATCTTATTTGCTTAGAACGACGGTAGCAAGTAGGATGATCCCTTATAATAATTTCAAGAAAGTGTTCACCCTAACTGTGCACCGTTGCGAAGGTTCGTCGTTTCGAAGCACCACGTGATGATCGGGTGTGATAGATTCTTACGTTCGCATACAACGGGTGTTGACGAGCCTAGCATGTACAGACATGGCCTCGGAACACACGCAATACACTTAGGTTGACTTGACGAGCCTAGCATGTACAGACATGGCCTCGGAACACGGAGGACCGAAAGGTCGAGCATGAGTCATATAGAAGATACGATCAACATGGAGATGTTCACCGATCTTGACTAGTCCGTCTCACGTGATGATCGGACACGGCCTAGTTGAGTTCGGATCATGTTTCACTTAGATAACTAGAGGGATGTCTATCTGAGTGGGAGTTCATTAAATAATTTGATTATATGAACTTAATTATCATGAACTTAGTCTAAATCTTTACACTATGTATTGTAGATCAAATGGCCCACGTTGTCCTCAATTTCAACGCGTTCCTAGAGAAAACCAAGCTGAAAGATGATGGCAGCAACTATACGGACTGGGTCCGGAACCTGAGGATCATCCTCATAGCAGCCAAGAAAGATTATGTCTTAGAAGCACCGCTAGGTGAAGCACCAATCCCTGAGAACCAAGACGTTATGAACGCTTGGCAGCAGCGTGCTGATGATTACTCCCTCGTTCAGTGCGGCATGCTTTACAGCTTAGAACCGGGTCTCCAAAAGCGTTTTGAGAAACATGGAGCATATGAGATGTTCGAGGAGCTGAAACTGGTTTTTCAAGATCATGCCCGGGTCGAGAGATATGATGTCTCCGACAAGTTCTTCAGCTGTAAAATGGAGGAGAACAGTTCTGTTAGTGAGCACATACTCAGAATGTCTGGGTTGCACAACCGCTTGTCTCAGCTGGGAGTTAATCTCCCGGATGACGCGGTCATTGACAGAATCCTCCAGTCGCTTCCACCAAGCTACAAGAGCTTTGTGATGAACTACAATATGCAGGGGATGGAAAAGACCATTCCCGAGGTGTATTCAATGCTGAAATCAGCTGAGGTAGAGATCAGAAAAGAACATCAAGTGTTGATGGTGAATAAAACCACTAAGTTCAAGAAGGGCAAGGGTAAGAAGAACTTCAAGAAGGACGGCAAGGGAGTTGCCGCGCCCGGTAAGCCAGTTACCGGGAAGAAGTCAAAGAATGGACCTAAGCCCGAGACTGAGTGCTTTTATTGCAAGGGAAGTGGTCACTGGAAGCGGAACTGCCCCAAATATTTAGCGGACAAGAAGAAGGCCGGCAACACCCAAGGTATATGTGATATACAAGTAATTGATGTGTACCTTACCAGTACTCGCAGTAGCTCCTGGGTATTTGATACCGGTGCGGTTGCTCATATTTGTAACTCAAATCAGGAACTACGGAATAAACAGAGACTGGCAAAAGACGAGGTGACGATGCGCGTCGGGAATGGTTCCAAGGTCGATGTGATCGCCGTCGGCACGCTACCTCTGCATCTACCCACGGGATTAGTTATAAACCTCAATAATTGTTATTTAGTGCCAGCTTTGAGCATGAACATTGTATCTGGATCTCGTTTAATTCGAGATGGCTACTCATTTAAATCTGAGAATAATGGTTGTTCTATTTATTTGAGAGATATGTTTTATGGTCATGCCCCGCTGGTCAATGGTTTATTCTTGATGAATCTCGAACGTGATGCTACACATGTTCATAGTGTGAATACCAAAAGATGTAAAGTTGATAACGATAGTCCCACATACTTGTGGCACTGCCGCCTTGGTCACATTGGTGTCAAGCGCATGAAGAAGCTCCATGCAGATGGACTTTTGGAGTCTCTTGATTACGAATCATTTGACACGTGCGAACCATGCCTCATGGGTAAGATGACCAAGACTCCGTTCTCCGGAACAATGGAGCGAGCGACCAACTTATTGGAAATCATACATACCGATGTGTGCGGTCCAATGAGCGTTGAGGCTCGCGGAGGATATCCTTATGTTCTCACTCTCACTGATGATTTAAGTAGATATGGGTATGTCTACCTAATGAAACACAAGTCTGAAACCTTTGAAAAGTTCAAGGAATTTCAGAGTGAAGTCGAGAATCAACGTGACAGGAAAATAAAATTCTTACGATCAGATCGTGGTGGAGAATATTTAAGTCACGAATTTGGTACACACTTAAGGAAATGTGGAATAGTTTCACAACTCACGCCGCCTGGAACACCTCAGAGAAATGGTGTGTCCGAACGTCGTAATCGCACTCTATTGGATATGGTGCGATCTATGATGTCTCTTACCGATTTACCGCTCTCATTTTGGGGTTATGCTTTAGAGACTGCCGCATTCACTTTAAATAGGGCACCGTCTAAATCCGTTGAGACGACACCGTATGAATTATGGTTTGGGAAGAAACCTAAGCTGTCGTTTCTAAAAGTTTGGGGATGCGATGCTTATGTCAAGAAACTTCAACCTGAAAAGCTCGAACCCAAATCGAAAAAATGCATCTTCATAGGATACCCTAAGGAAACTATTGGGTATACCTTCTACCTCAGATCCGAAGGCAAGATCTTCGTTGCCAAGAACGGGTCCTTTCTAGAGAAGGAGTTTCTCTCGAAAGAATTGAGTGGGAGGAAAGTGGAACTTGATGAGGTGATAGTCACCCCTTCCGAACCGGAAAGTAGCGCAGCGCGGGAAAATGTTCCTGTGGTGCCTACACCGACTGGGGCAGTTCTTCTTGTCCGCTAAGTATTTGGGGCAGTTCCGCTTCCAGTGACCACTTCCCTTGCAATAAAAGCACTCAGTCTCCGGCTTGGGTCCATTCTTTGACTTCTTCCCGGTAACTGGCTTACCGGGCGCGGCAACTCCCTTGCCGTCCTTCTTGAAGTTCTTCTTACCCTTGCCCTTCTTGAACTTAGTGGTTTTATTCACCATCAACATTTGATGTTCTTTTCTGATCTCCCCTTCCGCTGATTTCAGCATTGAATATACCTCGGGAATGGTCTTTTCCATCCCCTGCATATTGTAGTTCATCACGAAGCTCTTGTAGCTTGGTGGAAGCGACTGGAGGATTCTGTCAATGACCGCGTCATCCGGGAGATTAACTCCCAGCTGAGACAAGCGGTTGTGCAACCCAGACATTCTGAGTATGTGCTCACTAACAGAACTGTTCTCCTCCATTTTATAGCTGAAGAACTTGTCGGAGACATCATATCTCTCGACCCGGGCATGAGCTTGAAAAACCAGTTTCAGCTCCTCGAACATCTCATATGCTCCATGTTTCTCAAAACACTTTTGGAGACCCGGTTCTAAGCTGTAAAGCATGCCGCACTGAACGAGGGAGTAATCATCAGCACGCTGCTGCCAAGCGTTCATAACGTCTTGGTTCTCAGGGATTGGTGCTTCACCTAGCGGTGCTTCTAAGACATAATCTTTCTTGGCTGCTATGAGGATGATCCTCAGGTTCCGGACCCAGTCCGTATAGTTGCTGCCATCATCTTTCAGCTTGGTTTTCTCTAGGAACGCGTTGAAATTGAGGACAACGTGGGCCATTTGATCTACAATACATAGTGTAAAGATTTAGACTAAGTTCATGATAATTAAGTTCATATAATCAAATTATTTAATGAACTCCCACTCAGATAGACATCCCTCTAGTCATCTAAGTGAAACATGATCCGAATTCAACTAGGCCGTGTCCGATCATCACGTGAGACGGACTAGTCAAGATCGGTGAACATCTCCATGTTGATCGTATCTTCTATACGACTCATGCTCGACCTTTCGGTCCTCCGTGTTCCGAGGCCATGTCTGTACATGCTAGGCTCGTCAACACCCGTTGTATTCGAACGTTAGAATCTATCACACCCGATCATCACGTGGTGCTTCGAAACAACGAACCTTCGCAACGGTGCACAGTTAGGGTGAACACTTTCTTGAAATTATTATAAGGGATCATCTTACTTACTACCGTCGTTCTAAGCAAATAAGATGCAAAAACATGATAAACATCACATGCAATCATATAGTGACATGATATGGCCAATATCATCATGCTCCTTTGATCTCCATCTTCGGGGCACCATGATCATCTTCTTCACCGGCATGACACCATGATCTCCATCATCATGATCTCCATCATTGTGTCTTCATGAAGTCGTCACGCCAATGATTACTTCTACTTGTATGGCTAACGCGTTTAGCAACAAAGTAAAGTAAATTACATGGCGTTATTCAATGACACGCAGGTCATGCAAAATAATAAAGACAACTCCTATGGCTCCTGCCGGTTGTCATACTCATCGACATGCAAGTCGTGGTTCCTATTACAAGAATATGATCAATCTCATACATCACATATATCATTCATCACATCTTCTGGCCATATCATATCACATATATCACTTGCTGCAAAAACAAGTTAGACGTCCTCTAATTGTTGTTGCAAGTTTTACGTGGTTTGTAGGTTTCTAACAAGAACGTTTTCTTACCTACGTATGACCACAACGTGATTTGCCAATTTCTATTTACCCTTCATAAGGACCCTTTTCATCGAATCCGTTCCGACTAAAGTAGGAGAGACAGACACCCGCTAGCCACCTTATGCAACTAGTGCATGTCAATCGGTGGAACCTGTCTCACGTAAGCGTACGTGTAAGGTCGGTCCGGGCCGCTTCATCCTACAATGCCGCCGAAACAAGAAACGACTAGTAGCGGCAAGAAGAATTGGCAACATCAACGCCCACAACTTCTTTGTGTTCTACTCGTGCATAGTAACTACGCATAGGCCTGGCTCATGATGCCACTATTGGGAATCGTAGCATAATTTAAAATTTTCCTACGCTCACCAAGATGCATCTATGGAGTCTACTAGCAACAAGGGGAAAGGAGTGGATCTACATACCCTTGTAGATCGCGAGCGGAAGCGTTCCAATGAACGTGGATGACGGAGTCGTACTCGCCGTGATCCAAATCACCGATGACCGAGTGCCGAACGGACGGCACCTCCGCGTTCAACACACGTACGGTGCAGCAACGTCTCCTCCTTCTTGATCCAGCAAGGGGGAAGGAGAGGTTGATGGAGATCCAACAGCACGACGGCGTGGTGGTGGATGTAGCGGGTCTCCGTCAGGGCTTCGCCGAGCTTCTGCGAGAGAGAGAGAGGTGTTGCAGGGGAGGAGGGAGGCGCCCAAGGCTTGGATCTTGCTGCCCTCCCTTCCCCCCACTATATATAGGGCCAAGGGAGAGGGGGGCGCAGCCTTGCCCCTTCCTTCAAGGAAGGGTGCGGCCAGGGGGGAGTCCTTCCCCCCCAAGGCACCTCGGAGGTGCCTTCCCCCTTTAGGACTCTCCCTTCTTTCTTATCTCTTGCGCATGGGCCTCTTGGGGCTGGTGCCCTTGGCCCATATAGGCCAAGGCGCACCCCTTACAGCCCATGTGGCCCCCCGGGGCTGGTGGACCCCCGGACCCCTTTCGGCACTCCCGGTACAATACCGATAAAGCGCGAAACTTTTCCGGCGACCAAAATAAGACTTCCCATATATAAATCTTTACCTCCGGACCATTCCGGAACCTCTCGTGACGTCCGGGATCTCATCCGGGACTCCGAACAAATTTCGGGTTTCCGCATACATATATCTCTACAACCCTAGCGTCACCGGACCTTAAGTGTGTAGACCCTACGGGTTCGGGAGACATGCAGACATGACCGAGACGCCTCTCCGGTCAATAACCAACAGCGGGATCTGGATACCCATGTTGGCTCCCACATGTTCCACGATGATATCATCGGGTGAACCACGGTGTCGAGGATTCAATCAATCCGTATGCAATTCCCTTTGTCAATCGGTATGTTACTTGCCCGAGATTCGATCGTCGGTATCCCAATACCTAGTTCAATCTCGTTACCGGCAAGTCTCTTTACTCGTACCGCAATGCATGATCCCGTGACTAACGCCTTACTCACATTGAGCTCATTATGATGATGCATTACCGAGTGGGCCCAGAGATACCTCTCCGTTTACACGGAGTGACAAATCCCAGTCTCGATCCGTGCCAACCCAACAGACACTTTCGGAGATACCCGTAATGCACCTTTATAGTCACCCAGTTACGTTGTGACGTTTGGCACACCCAAAGCACTCATACGGTATCCGGGAGTTGCACGATCTCATGGTCTAAGGAAAAGATACTTGACATTGGAAAAGCTCTAGCAAACGAAACTACACGATCTTTTATGCTATGCTTAAGTTGGGTCTTGTCCATCACATCATTCTCCTAATGATGTGATCCCGTTATCAATGACATCCAATGTCCATAGTCAGGAAACCATGACTATCTGTTGATCAACGAGCTAGTCAACTAGAGGCTTACTAGGGACAGGTTGTGGTCTATGTATTCACACATGTATTATGATTTCCGGACAATACAATTATAGCACGAATAATAGACTATTATCATGAACACAGAAATATAATAATAACCATTTATTATTGCCTCTAGGGCATATTTCCAACAATTGCCCTTGCGAAGGAGCCCAGGTTTCACAGGAAGACCAGGCATATCAAGCGTCGCTTCAACTCCATTCGTGAAAGTGTTCAAAATGGAGACATAGATATTTGTAAAGTACATACGGACCTGAATGTAGCAGATCCGTTGACTAAACCTCTCCCTAGGGCAAAACATGATCAACACCAGGACGCAATGGGTGTTCGATTCATCACAATGTAACTAGATTATTGACTCTAGTGCAAGTGGGAGACTGTTGGAAATATGCCCTAGAGGCAATAATAAATGGTTATTATTATATTTCTTTGTTCATGATAATCGTCTATTGTTCATGCTATAATTGTATTGTCCGGAAATCGTAATACATGTGTGAACACATAGACCACAACGTGTCCCTAGTAAGCCTCTAGTTGACTAGCTCGTTGATCAACAGATAGTCATGGTTTCCTGACTATGGACATTGGATGTCATTGATAACGGGATCACATCATTAGGAGAATGATGTGATGGACAAGACCCAATCCTAAGCATAGCATAAAAGATCGTGTAGTTTCGTTTGCTAGAGCTTTTCTAATGTCAAGTATCTTTTCCTTAGACCATGAGATCGTGCAACTCCCGGATACCGTAGGAGTGCTTTGGGTGTGCCAAACGTCACAACGTAACTGGGTGACTATAAAGGTGCATTACGGGTATCTCCGAAAGTGTCTGTTGGGTTGGCACGGATCGAGACTGGGATTTGTCACTCCGTGTGACGGAGAGGTATCTCTGGGCCCACTCGGTAATGCATCATCATAATGAGCTCAATGTGACTAAGGCGTTAGTCACGGGATCATGCATTGCGGTACGAGTAAAGAGACTTGCCGGTAACGAGATTGAACAAGGTATTGGGATACCGACGATCGAATCTCGGGCAAGTAACATACCGATTGACAAAGGGAATTGCATACAGATTGATTGAATCCTCGACACCGTGGTTCACCCGATGATATCATCGTGGAACATGTGGGAGCCAACATGGGTATCCAGATCCCGCTGTTGGTTATTGACCGGAGAGGCGTCTCGGTCATGTCTGCATGTCTCCCGAACCCGTAGGGTCTACACACTTAAGGTCCGGTGACGCTAGGGTTGTAGAGATATATGTATGCGGAAACCCGAAATTTGTTCGGAGTCCCGGATGAGATCCCGGACGTCACGAGAGGTTCCGGAATGGTCCGGAGGTGAAGAATTATATATAGGAAGTCCAGTTTTGGCCACCGGGAAAGTTTCGGGGGTTATCGGTATTGTACCGGGACCACCGGAAGGGTCCCGGGGGTCCACCGGGTGGGGCCACCTGTCCCGGAGGGCCCCGTGGGCTGAAAGTGGAGGGGAACCAGCCCCTAATGGGCTGGGGCGCCACTTTGGGCCTCCCCCCCATGCGCCTAGGGTTGGGAACCCTAGGGGGGGTTTCCCCTTGCCTTGGGGGGCAAGGCAACCCCTTCCCCCTTGGCCGCCGCCCCCCCTTGGAGATCCCATCTCCAAGGGCTGCGCACCCCCCCTTGGGGGCCTATATAAAGGGGGGGGAGGGAGGGCAGCAGACTACAGCCTTTGGCGCCTCCCTCCTCCCCTGCAACACCTCTCTCTCGCGCGCAGAAGCTCGGCGAAGCCTTGCCGGAGAGCCGCTACATCCACCACCACGCCGTCGTGCTGTTGGATCTCCATCAACCTCTCCTCCCCCTTGCTGGATCAAGAAAGGAGGAGACGTCGCTGCACCGTACGTGTGTTGAACGCGGAGGTGCCGTCCGTTCGGCACTCGGTCATCGGTGATTTGGATCACGGCGAGTACGACTCCGTCATCCACGTTCATTGGAACGCTTCCGCTCGCGATCTACAAGGGTATGTAGATCCACTCCTTTCCCCTCGTTGCTAGTAGACTCCATAGATGCATCTTGGTGAGCGTAGGAAAATTTTAAATTATGCTACGATTCCCAACACATATGCCTCCGTGTATCTCTGCCAACAGCTTCAGTCCTTCCTCCCGGGGAATGCACTTCAATTTCACACCATTTGGTCTTTTTCTGTACAGAACATCGTCGACGAACTGATACATGGCAGACCGACGGGCTACTTTCTCCGCTTCTTCCTGCTCCTCAGGGAGCTCCCATGTTTGGAGGAATCGGACAGTATGTTGTGCCCATGCCGGAGCCTGGGGCTCGACAGCAAGGACCAAAGGCATTTTCTCTGCCATGGGAGCGGCTGTCTCTACGGCCAGGGATTGACGCCCTACCGGAGTCTGTAGCCCCATGGCAGGCTCGGTGTCCATGGCAACATCCTTGCCGGCGGCTCCCGGGAGCTCGGCGGGAAAGTACTTGCCGGGGCCTGATTTCCTGCGCTTGTTCTGCTCTGTCGATGGTTCAACGGATGGTTGAGTTAACTGAAGCACAAAAGTACCTGGTTCCACATGTAGTTTGAGTGCAGCGCGCTTCGACAGCTAATCGGCGGTGTCGTTCTGCACTCGGGGAACATGCTCCACTTGTATACCGTCAAAACGCTCCTCCAGCTTCCTCACCTCATCCACGTAGGCCTCCATCAACAGGCTTTGATAATCTTTGTTAACTTGCTTGACGATGAGCTGTGAATCACCCCTGACGATGAGCTTCTTGATCCCGAGGTCTGCCGCGATCCTGAGACCGGCAAGCAACCCCTCGTATTCAGTAGGGTTGTTTGTTGACATCTCCCTGGGAAAGTGCAACTGGACTACATACTTGAGGTGCTCTCCGGTGGGTGCAACGAGTAGCACACCAGCACCGGCGCCTTGCAGCGAGAAAGCCCCATCAAAGTACACAATCCAGGTGCGATTTGTTTCCTTGCCGGGGAGATGGTCTCCTGGATCTCTTTGTCGGGCGTTGGGGTCCATTCGGCAATGAACTCTACCAAGACTCTACTCTGGATTGTCGAAGTACTTTCAAACTTCAAACCAAAGCTTGACAATTCCAAGGCCCATTCCACAATCCTCTCGGTTGCGTCTGGGTTATGCAATATCCGTTGCAACGGGAGGCGGGTGACGACGGTGATTTCGTGGGCTTGGAAGTAATGACGTAGCTTCCTCGAGGCCATAAGGAGGCCGAAGAGCAATTTCTGCACGCCGGAGTACCTTGATCTAGCCCCTGCAATAGGGAGCTGACAAAGTAAACCGGGTGCTGCATCATCTTCTTCTTCTACACCACTCCATTCGGTTGCATGGGCCCTGTCCCGCCGGCGTCAGACTCCGCCGAGGGCCCCGCCTCGCCGGCACCAGGCCCTGCCGGGGGAAGCTCTGGCTCGTCATCCGCCCGTCCTGCCGTTGTTGCTGCCTCTTCATCGACCTCCCTCTATGCCACTAGCGCGGCGCTAACCACTTGGTTCGTTGCCACAAGATACAACAGCAACGGCTCTTGTGGTTTAGGCGCAACCAGTATTGGTGTAGAGGAGAGGTATTTCTTCAAATCTTGCAGTGCCGCTTCAGCCTCTAGGGTCCACTCCATTGGGCCCGCCTTCTTCGATATTTTGAAAAAGGGGAGGGCACGCTCGGCAGACTTGGAAATGAACCTGCTCATGGCGGCAACGCAGCTAGTGAGCCGGCGCACATCCTTGATCCGCTTAGGTGCCTCAATTTGCTCAATGGCCTTGATCTTATCTGGATTCGCCTCGATCCCGCACTGTGACACAAAGAACCTGAGAAGTTTGCTGGACAGAACACTGAAGACACACTTCTCAGGGTTCAACTTGAGGTTGATCTTGCGCAAATTTGCAAACGTCTCTTCTAAATCTTGCATGAGTGTCGCCTTGTCCTTAGTTTTGACCACTATGTCATCCATATAAGCTTCCATATTTCTATGTAGCTGGGGCTCAAAACCAATTTGGACTGCTCTTGCAAACGTTGAGCCAGCACTCTTCAACGCGAAAGGCATTCGCAAAAAGCAAAATGTACCACATGGGGTGATGAACGTTGTCTTCTCTTCATCTTCTCTCGTCATGAAGATCTGGTGGTATCCTGAGTAGGCGTCGAGGAACGATAACAAGTCGCACCCGGCCGTGGAGTCAACAATCTGGTCAATGCGCGGCAACGGGAAATGGTCCTTTGGACAAGCCCTATTGATATCCGTGTAATCAATACACAGCCTCCACTTCCCATTTGCCTTGCGCACCACCACTGGATTGGCCAACCACGTTGGATGGAGTACTCCCCTCACCAAGCCTGCCGCTTCTAACTTCCTGATCTCCTCCGTGATGAACTCCTGCCGCTCCAAAGCTTGCTTCCTGACCTTCTGCTTGACGGGTCGCGCATGAGGACAGACAGCAAGATGGTGCTCAATCACCTCCCTGGGAACGCCGGGGATGTCGGATGCTTGCCATGCAAACACATCGACATTCGCCCGCAGGAAGGTGACGAGCGCACTTTCCTATTTGCTGTCAAGGAGGAGCTTATGGTGAAAGCCCCTCCCGTGCCATCCTCCTTGACGGACACCTTCTTGGTCTCTGGCGGCGTAGCTCTGGATTCCTTGCTCTTGCCGGCGGAGCTCTCTGGCACGTCCTTGACGGGAGCACAGCACTCCGAAGAGGTGCGCTTGCTGGAGTGGGTGCGAGAGGTCTTGCCGGTCTTCTTCCCTCCTGGGGCTTCGACGGCAGGAGCAAGTGCCTTGGCGGCAGTCGCTGCAACTGCCTCCCGGTAGAGTTGGTCAGCACAGATCAACACATCCTTCCTGTCGGAGGGGACGGTGATGATGGTCATCGGCCCAGGCATCTTCAGCGTGTTGTAGGCGTAATGTGACGCCGCCATGAAGTTAGCTAGTGCCGGGCGGCCGAGTATCCCGTTTTAGGGCAAGGGGATCTCGGCTACATCGAAAACAATCCTCTCCGTCTTGTAGTTCAACTCGCCTCCAAATGTCACGGGCAGCGTGACCTTACCCTTCGGCTGGCTCCTTCCCAGGTTGACCCCTTGAAACGTGCCCGTCTCTTCGAGGTCTCCATCAGGAATCTGCAGCCTTTTGATCACGACAGGCGAGATCAAGTTCAGACCGGCCCTGCCGTCAACTAGCATTTTTGTCACCTTGAGGTTGCGTATTGTTGGCGAAACCAACAACGGCAAGCACCCGACCGCAGTCAAAAATGACTGGACCACTTTAGTGGCTTTTGAGCATCGAACGATGGTTCCGCTGCTGTGATCTCACGCGCCCACTGCTTGAGTTGGCAGTGAAGTGTGCAGCGAGGCGCCACCGTCGACGCACATGGCCTCCGTAGCTTTTTGGAACTCCTGCTCGCCGGACTCATCGTCCTCGTCATGACCGTCGTCTTCCTGCTTCTTGTCGCGGCCCCGAGCGGGCCTCTCTTGCTGGCTATCCTTGCCACGGTGTCCCCCTTGGCCGCCACGCTTCTTGCCGGATCCTTCGGCACCATCCTGACCCTTCTCCTTGTCCCGCCTCTCATACTCAGCTTTTTGCTTCTCAGCAAGTAGCTCAACTTGTCGGCAGTTCTGGAGGTCATGGCCCTTGGTGCGTTGGATCTTGCAGTACTGCTTGTCGAAGCCTCCTGGCTTGTCGGCAGCCGCCAAGGCCTGGCAAGCGGCGCACCGGGCAATTTCCTTGCCGGGGTCGTCTGCCTTGGTCTTCTTGGCAGCGCCGGTGTCCTCGGATCCCTCGACGGCAAGCACAGTCTTTCCCTTGCGCTTCCTGTTGTGGCGCCGGCCCTTCTTCGTCGGGGTGCCTTCGTCTGTGGAGTCAGTTTCCGCACTAGCGTCCTCACCGGGGTACTTCCTCCCCTCTTCAGCCCGAGCGCACCTATCGGCCAGAATATAAAGTTCGGCCACATCTTTGACCTTGTTCATCGCCAGCTCTTCACGCATCTTGCGGTTGCGCACATTCTGGTGGAATGCGCTGATCACGGCAGCGGGATGAACATCTGGGATGTTGTACTGCACCCGGCTGAATCTCTGTATGTACTTGCGCAGGGTTTCACCTTCTTTCTGGGGGATGATATGCAAATCGCTTGCCTGGCCATGAGCTTGGTGGCCCCCCATAAAGGCGCCAACAAACTCATGGCACAAATCCGACCAAGAAGAAATAGCATCCACTGGCAAGTGCATCAACCATGACCTGACATTGGGTTTAAGTGCCAACGAGAAGTAATTGGCAAGCACCTTGTCGTCGTGAGCCCCAGCAGCTTGCATGGCGATGGTGTAGATGCTGAGGAACTCCGGCGGGTGGGTCTTGCTGTTGTACTTCTCGCCGATGTCAGGCTTGAACGTGCGGTGGGAGGGCCATTGGAACTGCCGCAGCTCACGGGTAAAGGCTGGGCAACCCACCTCGTAAGGTAGGCCGCCAGGGCCTCCTGGTGCTGGGTGGTCCATAGTGGGCCCCGCCCGCCTATCTGACTAGTGGCGTGCATCGCGCAGGCGCTCGATGGTGGTTCGAGCGTCTTCACGGGCTCCCTCCCGAAGAACTTGGCGCTGATCGCGGTGGGTCCGTGGGTCGAGGGAGAGTTCCGTCAGCACGACGGCGTGGCGACGGTGATGATGACGTGATCCGCGCAGTGCTTCGCCTAAGCACTATGACGCTATGACCGGAGGAGTAAACTGTGGAGAGGGGCACCTCACACGGCTAAGAGAACAATTGATGTGCCTTTGGGGTGCCCCCCGCCCCGTATATAAAGGAGGGAAGGAGGAGGCCAACGGCCAGGATGGGCGCGCCGTGGGGGGAGTCCTACTAGGACTCCACTCCTAGTACGATTCGCCCCCCCCCCTTTCCTTTCGTCCACCGGAGGGAAAAGGAAAGAGAGGGAGAGGGAGAGGGAAAGGGGGGTGCTGCCCCCTCCCCCTAGTCCAATTCGGACTGCCATGGGGGGCGGCCACCCCTTGCGGCCCTCCTCTCTCTCCACTAAGGCCCACTAAGGCCCAATATTTCCCCCGGGGGGTTCCGGTAACCCCTCGGTACTCCGGTAAAATATCCGAATCACTCGAAACCATTCCGATGTCCGAATACTACCTTCCAATATATGAATCTTTACCTCTCGACCATTTCAAGACTCCTTGTCATGTCCGCGATCTCATCCGTGACTCCGAACAAACTTCGGTCACCATAACACACAACTCATAATACAAATCGTCATCGAACGTTAAGCGTGCGGACCCTACGGGTTCGAGAACTATGTAGACATGACTGAGACACATCTCCGATCAATAAAAAATAGCGGAACCTAGATGCTCATATTGGTTCCTACATATTCTACGAAGATCTTTATCGATCAAACCGCAATAACAACATACGTTATTCCCTTTGTCATCGGTATGTTACTTGCCCGAGATTCGATCGTCGGTATCATCATACCTAGTTCAATCTCGCTATCGTCAAGTCTCTTTACTCATTTCGTAGTGCATCATCCCTTAACTAACTCATTAGTCACATTGCTTGCAGGGCTTATAGTGATGTGCATTGCCGAGAGGGCCCAGAGATACCTCTCCGATACTCGGAGTGACAAATCCTAATCTTGATCTATGCCAACCCAAGAAACACCTTCGGAGACACCTATAGAGCATCTTTATAATCACCCAGTTACGTTGTGACATTTGACAGCACACAAGGTGTTCCTCCGGTATTCGGGAGTTGCATAATCTCATAGTCAGAGGAATATGTATAAGTCATGAAGAAAGCAATAGCAATAAAACTTAACGATCATTATGCTAAGCTAACAGATGGGTCTTGTCCATCACATCATTCTCTAATGATGTGATCCCGTTCATCAAATGACAACACATGTCTATGGTTAGGAAACTTAACCATCTCTGATTAACGAGCTAGTCAAGTAGAGGCATACTAGGGACACTCTGTTTTGTCTATGTATTCACACATGCACTAAGTTTCCGGTTAATACAATTCTAGCATGAATAATAAACATTTATCATGATATAAGGAAATATAAATAATAACTTTATTATTGCCTCTAGGGCATATTTCCTTCAAAAACAAGACAGAAAAATACACAAGATTGGCATAGAAAATTGCATTGTTTCATAATATGCAAAAATAAGCATGTAGTAATGCAATTTTCATACAGTGGTATAAACCGCACACACATTGCATAAAAATTGAGTGAGTATATATCCATGTTATGGGGGATATTATTTGATAGGAACCAAATTTTTTGTGGGCGTTTGGTCAAATCAACTCCACCACTCTCCACCACCTGAGCAAAGATTCAAAGGCCCAACCGCCTTCTTCTTCCCCCCATACTAATACTAAAAAAATCAAAAATCAAAACCATAAAAATGAAGTTTTCTAGGGAAGAATGAATTAGTGGCATTGGTATTACCTTTAATAAGAAAGAAAATAAAAATTAAAACAAAACAATGACAAAATTTGCACCAAATATACAAAAAATTGTGCTATTTTATAATATGCAAGAAGAAGCATATAATGGGGGATTTTTCAGAAAAGGAAGTTTCCTAAGAAGAATGAATTGGTGGCATTGGTATTACCCTTTAAAAAGAAAGGAAATGAAATGAAATAAATAATCAAAATAATGAATTTTCTAAGAAAGAATGAATTGGTGGCATTGGTATTAACCTTTAAAAAGAATGAAAATGAATTTAAAACTAAAATTGTAAATACTAAAGTTTTCGAAGGAAGAATGAATTGGTGGCATTAGTGTTACCCTTCAGAAGAAAGAAAATGAAATAAAAAGTCCAACTAATAATGTTTTCTAAGAAAGAATGAATTAGTGGCGTTGATATTACCATGTAAGAAGAAGGAAATAAAACATCAAACATTGTCAAAAATTGCACAATATACACGGAAATTACGCTTTTCTATAATGTGCAAGAATAAGCATACGATACTAGAATTTTCACAAAACAGAATTTCACAAGAATGGATGAATTGGTAGCATTAGTATTGCTCTCAAAAAGGAAATAAAATAAAATAATAACTAAAAGAAAATCAAAATATAGAAGTTTTATGAAGAACAATGAATTAGTGTCATTGGTATTACTCTTTAAAAATAAGGATAATGAAAAAAGTTTTAAAAAACTTGCACACAACTTTCTACTAAAATTGCACTTATGTAGTATGCAAACAACAAGCATATAATAGTGTGTAACTTTCGCTCGTATTGAATAGTACTTGTGTGTGTATATTTACACTCACCCAACATCCCAAAAATACCTACAAAAGAAAAAATAAAAGCAACTAATAAAGGAAAAATAAAAGGAACTAATAAAGAAAAAACAAAAACAAAAGGAGAAATGCATAAAAAAGAAATAAAGGAAAAAAAACAAAGGGATAGAGGGATTGGCTTATAACATGTAAGAAAATACATATAATAGTGAAAATTTTGGCACTCTAGTATAATTTACATACACAGTACTTACGTCTATACATTTACATGCACTCAACATGCAAAAATACATGTAAAGTAAAAAAACTCAGCCAAAAAAGGAAAAAAAAACAAACGCAAAATGTGCATGAAAACAGAAGAAAAACAAGGAAAAAAGCACGAACACACACACTCTCTCTCTCTCTCTCAAAGTGGCATGCATTCTATCCATGCATGTGCGTGCAATAGTCACCAACCGGAGACATGCATGCATGGAGGCTGTGGCATGCACTCAGCAATGAAAGGGGAAATCGACTGAAGAAAGTATAAGGTCAGTCAACTCTTCTTACACCGTATCACAGAGCACTTCAACCAATGGTCACATAATTGACTGACCGGAATTAAAAATCCAGTTGCCTGACGTATAGCTATTAGCCCAGTCGACTGAATTTTATTTTAGGTTTAGTTTTTTTTTTTTAACCACCCTATAGCCTCACATATTCATCTCAAAACATGCATGAAAACCGTGGGCTTTGAGGGCCGAAATTATGCTAGGCTGTAACACAAGAGCACATACATGTAGGCACCACGCACACATAAACGTGCAGACACGCCCACATACATACACACATGCACCACAGACACTCATCATTACCTTTGTGGTTGTGTGGATGGAGCATAATTAATACTAAAACTGAAAGAACTTTTTAAAGGAGAAACGAATTAAAATGTGCACAAATTATTGGCATTGTTATTACAATTCAAAAAGAAATTAAATGGAAAATAAATTAAACAAATGATAAAAAAAGTGCACACAACTTACACAGAAATTACATTTTTTATAATATGCAAGAATAAATATATAATAGTGAAAAATAAAACTAAATGAAAATAAAACAATAAAAAATGAATTTTTCTTTGAAAGAATGAATTCGTGGCATCGGTATTACCCATTCAGAAAAAAATAAAACACAATCAAAATAATTAAGTTTTGTAAGAAAGAATGAAACTCTTTAAGAACAAACAAAATGAAAAAGAAAAAACAGTCAAAACTTGCACACAATTTGAATTGAAATTTCACTTTGTGAGATATGCAAAGAATAAGCATATAATAATGCATTTTTCGAATTCTACTATAATTTACACATAGTGTAACCAAAATAATGTATCTCCTTTAAGAAGAAGATTAAAAAAAACTTACACACAACTTTGCACCAAAATTGCATGTTATCGTAATATGTAAACATAATCATATAATTATAAAATTTTGGCACATATTATATAGTATTTGTTTGTATATAATTACACTCAGTCAAAAGCCCACAAAAAAATAATCAATAAAGGAAAGAAAAAGAAAAACACATAGAAACAAAAAACATAAATAAGAAATGAAGCAAAAATACCCATAAAAGAAAGAATTAAATTTCCTAAGGAAGAATGAATGAGCGGCATTGGTATTACCATTTAAGAACAAAAATCATGGGAAAAAGAATCTAAAACGAGCACTGACAAAATTTGCACAAAATATACATAAAAGTTACGCTTCTTTACAATATGCAAGAATAATCATATAAAAAGGGAACTTTTGCAAAAACAAAACCTAAGAACAAATGAATAGTGGCATTGGTATTAGACTTAAAGTAGAATGAAAATGAAGTAAAGACTAAAACAATATCAAAATAACATTTTTTTTGGAAAAGAACGAATTAGTGGTGTTGGTATTTTCCTTAAGAAGAAACAAAATTTATAACAAAAACTTACTCACAACTTTGCACCGAAATTGCAATTTCTCGTAATATGCAAAAATAATCATGAAATTTTGGCACATATTACATAGTATTTGTATGTATATAATTACACCCAGCCAAAAATCCACAAAACAAAATTATAACCAATAAAGGAAAGAAAAAGGAAAAAAATATGCAACCCAGAATTAAACGGGCGCAACCAAGACAAAGAAATCGGCCTGAAACCGATTCGACTGACCAAAACAACGCGTCAATCGTTTCCTTGCAGCCCAGCCCAACAACAAAATTAAACAGAAAAAGATGAAAACAGTACAGATCTCAAAGCCCGATCCAATGAACAGAAAATTGACTGACCACAAAATGAAAAGTCAGCTGACTGAAATATAGCTAAAGTGCTGCAGAATACTAGCTATCGGACTTGTTTTGCTTAATTAACAGTGTAATCCATACATATGACAAAAGGATTAATTGCACGCCGATTTTCATGAATTAAGTAAGACTATCCAATGTTTAATTACATGATGATTTCAAGAATTAATAGCTGGATCACTAGCCATATTATCTGCCCTCAACTTTCACTCTTGTTCAATACAACGAGCGAGCAATCGCTTCAATACGTCTCGCTCCATCCAGGCATTCTGCTCTGCTTCGGAAGCTCTAGGCAAGCTACAGTTCCAAAGTCATACAAGAACGAAAATGCATACTCAATTTGATATGCATTTTACTCCATCCGATCCATATTAATTATCACTGATGTTAGTACAAAGTTGACAATTAATATGGATTGAAGGGAGTAGAATGTTTGAGAAATCGTTTGTTGCGTAAGCGGTACAGGACAGAAATGTCGCATGTGTTGAGCTTCAAATGCTCATCAGACAACCCCCCAATAGGACAGCAAAATTGCACCTTATGAAAGTGTCACACGTTCGACAGCTTCGTGCAAGGTGCATGCTCATTGCCACGGGAAAGGAAAATAGATGTGGGGCCTGTGGAATAAAATGTGCAAACATGTTGCGGTTGTTGCCTGCATTATCCCTTAAGAAGATATTTTTCTTTTTCTTTTTGGGCAGGCTAATGGTTGAAGAAAAAGCTCTTGCGCAAGTAAACAATGTATCTCCATGTGTGTACTCTTTTGCTGAAAATTGCACGAAGAGAAAAAAAAACTGCTTTACTTAACGAAGATGATCTCAGTCGACCTGCTGGTGTTCGAACAGGGGAACATCTTAGATCCTGCTCTGAAGCAGAGCATTGCAGACAGATGCACCACCTATGCAAATTCACATCAAAGTATCTCAATTCCATTTAACTCAACCCATGATCGAAGGAAGAACTAGATCAAAGCATGATCAGTACTAGTAATAATCAGAGCAAAAGGATTCGAATTTCATATTAGCAATATAATTGGCAAAATGGCAGCATCAATATCAATCAACAGCATCTGGGCATCCATATCAAGGAATTTGAAGATGCCTCAAAGCATAGTTTAGCACACACAAAAAAACACGGTCACGAAGCATATAGCTGAATTCAATTAGCAAGCATGCTCCCATCCCCAATCCCCCCATCTTGCCGCCGGCAACCATATTTACAGACAGATCAACTGCAGCTAGCAGCAACAAGACTCAAAAGCCACCACAAAACTATTCCATTGTTACCTGGCTGGTCATACTATTAGACTAGTTTCTCATGTCCTCCAAAATTTTCTCAGGACATC
Organism: Triticum aestivum; assembly: GCF_018294505.1. NCBI lineage: Eukaryota > Viridiplantae > Streptophyta > Magnoliopsida > Poales > Poaceae > Triticum > Triticum aestivum. The sequence goes on from NC_057796.1 coordinate 53,501,630, forward strand.
ATCAAAAAAGTTAACAACATTACCAGAAGTTGAAGACTAGAAGTTGCAGAGCAGGATCATCTGCATAACTTAGCTGCAGAAGATTTTCAGTCCTAATGATGGCAAAGGCTACTCAGTAATCTCTTCTCCCTGTCAAAACTTCACTGCAACCTTGTAGTAGTCAGACGACGAGGTTGCCGAACGGTGCCCGGTGCGGGATGCCCTTGCGCCGGTGTGCAGGCTGCGGCGGTGGCGTCAAGGCCTGCTCTTGACGAAGATGATCTCAGTCAAGTGTTCCCAATGTGTGGAAGCAGCAGAAAATCTTAGGTCCTGCTCTTGAAGCAGAGCATTGCAGATAGATGCCCATGTGTTTTTGCACTCAGAAACCAAATATACCACCTATGCAAATTCATATCAAAGTATCGCTGTTTCATTTAACTCAACCCATGATCGAAGGAAGAACTAGATCAAAGCATGATCAGTACAAGTAATAATCAGAGAAAAAGGAGTCAGATTTCATATTAGCAACATAATTGGCAAAATGGCAGCATCAATATCAATCAACAGCATCTGGGGATTTGCACAGTAAAACGGCGGCATCCGTATCAAGGAATTTGTAGATGCCTCAAAGCATAGTTTAGCAAAAAAAAAAACAGTCAGGAAGCACATAGCTGAATTCAATTAGCAAGCATGCTCCCATCCCCAATCCCCCCATCTTGCAGCCTGCAACCATATTTACACACAGATCAGCTGCAACTAGCAGCAATCAAGACTCAAAACTATTCCATTGTTACCTGGCTGGTCATACTATTAGACTAGTTTCTCATGACATCCAAAAAATTCTCAGGACATCTACCAAAAAGTTAAGAACAATTACCAGAAGTTGAAGACTAGAAGTAGCAGAGCAGGATCATCTGCATAACTTAGCTGCAGAAGATTTTCTGTCCTAATGATGGCAAAGGCTACTAGTAATCTCTTCTCCCTGTCAAAACTTCACTGCAACCCTGGCTGGAGTCAGACGGCGAGGTTGCCGAACGGTGCCCGGTGCGGGATGCCCTTGCGCCGGTGTGCAGGCTGCGGCGGCGGTGGTGGCGTCGAGGCCTGGTCGGCGGCATTGCGCGGCGGGGAGGGAGGCGAGGAGGAGGCGTTGCCGTCGTGGCGGCAGCCGGGGAACTTGCAGCTGAGCGAGCAGAAGCGGAAGGCCTCGAGCAGGCCGCGGCCGCAGCCGCACTGGTTGACGAAGCTCCAGGCGCTGCGGGCGTGCCTCTGCTGCGGGCCGCGCTCCCTGAGGAAGACGACGCGCGCGCCGTTGATGACGTAGGTCTGCACGCCGTCCACGTCCAGGAGCCCCCGCACGTCCGCCACGATGAGCACGCTGCTGTAGGTGGAGCGGCGGACCCGGATGACGTGGTGGCCGCGGTGGCCCTGGTCGGCGCACAGCGAGCAGAGCGCGCCGGCGACGTCGGCGCAGTCGAGGCAGAACATGGCGCGCACGCCGCCGCGGCGCGAGTCAGGGTGCGTCTTGCACGGCGTGTAGAACCGCGCCGACATCATGGGGCGCAGCCACCGGGGCCACCGCTCGCCGTCCGCGGACACCACCTGCTCCTGCTCCTCCGCCTCCGCAGACTCCTCGACCTCCTCCTCCTCCACCTCCGCAGACTTCTCGTCCTCCTCAACCTCCTCCTCCGGCTCAGGGCCGTCATCATCCTGCAGACGACAACAGCAAGATTGGTCAGAGAGATTGCCCTCCTTGAAAATGGAAATCACCAGGGAATGACCATGCACGCAACGTGTTCGTCCGTGGGAATCCGCCGAAGGAGAAGCAATTACGAACAGATTAACCACCCGGCCAGGATTTCATTTCGTTCATTCCGAACCAACGCAACCAAATGCGATACTACCTACCCATGAAAAAACGCAAGAACGAAAATCGAACCCCTGGAAGGGGTGGGTGAGGACAAACGAGGGTTTTTGAAGGAGAGGGAAAAAAACACCGATCTTTCCGAGATGGCGAGATCGATCTTCCGTCCATCGCCATTTCACTGCCCCCAGGATACACCCAACAGCCTCGACACCAGCAATCCGCCCAATGCAGCAGTAACGCACGGAAAATGAAGGAGGAGGGTGACAGATCAAGAAACGGTTTCGTTCTTCCCTGGAGTGGAGCACGGGGAATCAAGAACGCGGAGCACATGGGGGAGAGGAGCGAGGACGAAATGGGGAATGGCGTGGCGGGAGGGTAGGGTTTTACCATGCTGCGGCGGTCCTTGGGGAGGAGCTCCTTGCAGGGGGAGTCGTGGTCGATCGCCATGGCGGCTGGGCGTGACACGCGCCGCGCGGCGAGGGCGGAGGAAAAGGTGGGGCGCCGCGGTGGGAATCCAAGAGCCCGGCGGGTTGGTGGGTTGGGTGGACTCCGGAAGGAGAGGCGGCTCGGCTGGCTGACTTGTCTCTACAGGAAGTGATGGGCTGGGCTTGTATTGATGGGCTCACTCTTTCTTGAGTGGACCAGGGGCGGCAGTGTGAGCGAAACTTGATGCCGCCTCTAGCCCTTCAAAACATCACAAGTTAGGATAATGTTGTTGAAGGAATGATTGGGTGGTCGTCCAGAAGATGATGAAGAACATATCGCCATCCAGAAAAGAAGGCGATGAAAAGGGTTGGACGACCACCCCAGGTCTAGTTATGCGTGCGTGGCTAAGAGCAGAGGTGGGCAACAACATACCACTGTTGCACAAAAAGGGGGAGATAAGAACAACTCTAGCAAAGTCGTGTATGACCCAGATCAACATAATAACTGTTAATATAGTGACTTTTGGCCAGAATTACACTCTAGCAGTGTCGCCATATGGGTGTCGATCGGCATAGTTTATGAAGCTCGCTAAATAAACAACTTCGTAGCCTCCATATTTGAAGGTTGGGGAGGCCAACATGGAGCTCGCTTCATATACCAACCGCCAATGTAGGAGGAAAGTTCCAGATTCTAATTCCTCGTGCCATGGCCGTGTTTGAAGCGCGACGCCGCTCATACACGCATCTCCATGTCCTGCTTAACAACTGGTGAATGGATCGACATTACCA
>NC_057796.1:53504942-53512955 GCF_018294505.1 Triticum aestivum
CGGCTTCATCCCCGGCTATAAAGCATGTCAGCAAAGTGTCCCCATCACAGAAGCTCTGCCTCCTCCTTGCCTACCATCTCCTCCTCTCTCAGCGACAATGTCGTCATGTTGGAACGCAGCCTACTGGCTGAACACAACGGCAGAGCAAAAGCGGCTGCAGATCTGGCGATCGCGAGGCAGCCAGGCCTCTTGTCTGGGTGGAGGAGGAGGAGGAGAAGGACGTTGTCCCCGTCGACCCAGACGCGCCCTCATCCGGGGGAATGACGTCGTCCCCGTAGTGGCATAGCTGGAGCCGAAGGCAAAGCCTGAGGACCCAATCGATGTTGTGCTCGAGATCACCGCCCTCCAAGCTTGTAACGAGGCGCAAATCATCCATGAGTATGGCTCCACACTCACCTATGAGGAGGATGTGCGGCAGCTCGCGACTGTCGCTCGTGAGTCCGACCCTACACGAGGACATCTTGTCCGCAAAGGAGGACGAGTGGCAACGCCAACATGGAGGACTTCGACGAAGGCGATGACTAGACGGCGCCAGCCACCTAGTAGGTAGCAATGTCGTTCGAATAGCGCTATGTATCAGCAATACATCACAGGTGACCGAAGTTTCGAGGTATGATCAAGACTCGACAGGTGCTACCTTATAACTGAATTTGGAACCCTTGCATCGAGTCAGTTGTCATGGCAAGTAGGCACGCCATGTGAGGAAGCCATGGGGTGGCGGCAGGGATGGCGCTAGGGGTATTCTTGAGTCTTCATGTGAATACCCATGATTTTTACAAAACATTATTGATTTTGGCAAAACAGTGACAATATTCGAAAAACAACAATGATTTTGGCAAAATGAATACACAAGAATACCCAGTTGCAAATTCCTAGGGCCGCCACTGTGGCGGTGGGTCCATTTCAGCAGTGAGCAGGGCATCCCATGCAGCAGGGACGACAGGAGAGGAGACGTCATGGTGCGGAGAGGAAGGAAAGGAATTTTTTTTCTAAGAATCGTTCACGCTTTAAAATGAGGTAGTGGGGCAACAGATAGGGGTTCGGTTAGGTGCGGTTAACTCAAAACACAAAATTTGGAGGAGCTAACAGTTAGGAATCATCGGCTAGGTGTGGTTAACTCCTCAAAACAGAAAATTTGGAACAGAAAATTTGGAGGAGCCAACAATTTTTAACGGCTACTCAGTATAAAGTTGGGTCATCGGAGTAGGTGTGGTTAACTCCTCAAAACAGAAAAATTGGAGCCAACAGCATTTAAGGAATCAGCTAGAGACGTGGTAATTAATAATAATATCTCGCCTTGCAAATATACTGGTTTCTTGGGGGTGAAGCTAGCAAGCACATGATGTGCCTGCCATTCCTGGCAAACCATATGACCCTACACTAGACGCTGCGTTCGTCCTCGGGTGACAGACTGCCGGACTGCTGAGACGCGCTGTTCACCTCCGGTGTCAAACAGAGAGGCGGGACCGGTTTAATAAGCAGCAGCACAGTCGGAAGCGTCACAGTGACCCAGTAACTGCTCTTGCTGCAAACAATGGCTCAGGGCACACCCCTCACTCTCTATGCCTTGCCCATCATTCACGCCGCTCATCTCTTCGCCTCCCCTACGTTGCCTCCGTAGGCTCATCATGCAGATTATCTGAGATGACCTCGTCTGGCATAATCACCATCACTTCTTCTCGGTCTCATCTCTCACGAGTACTTCTTCGTGGTCAAAGCACCACGCCGGAGTCCAGGAACAGCAGCTCGTGGAAAAGAAACACCGGCCGTCCGGGAAGGAAGGCAAAGACACCCGTGGATGGAACTTCCAGAGGGAGACCAGCAAGGGAGCAGAAGATGCTCCGCAATGGATCAGAAACTGGAAAGCACGCTGCCATTCATTAACCCCACGCCCAGAGTTGAGCCTCACACGGTTCATACCAGCAGCGCAAAACCATCAGAAATTCAGAACTTAGGCGGATGCCAGCCAACAACACTTCATCACCTTAAAATATTACGATGCACAAACCGTTTTAACCAAAGCATTCCATGCGGCGTGCGCCCCTCGGTCCGCAGCCGACGCCGATCATGCCCGACATGACAGCAAAGTGAGCACATTGCATTTCCCTGCAGGCAGGAGCTGGTTAAAGTGACAAAAGAATAAAATGCTAAATTTACACAACAATCATGATGATCAGAAACACAAAAGCAAGAGAAGCACACAGCAAGGCACCATTTAACCAAAACTCCAGCAGGAAGAGGAAGCTGCTGAGTTGAGCATCATCAACATTACCATATTACAATCATCTGTCTGTGAGGTTTCTGCATTGCATAATAAAAACCGGATACATAAATAACAAAGCCCTACCCGACAAACCGCCTTTGTCGCCTCTACCAAACCTACAGCCACTGCGGGCAACATCCAAAAAAAGAACTAAATTAAGTATGACGACGGAGCTGCAGAAAAGAGTTAATCCCACGACAAAAGAAAGCCCTACGACGACGATATGGACAGGAAAGCCATTCGCTTTCCCTGCTGTTGTTTTTAGTTCCTTCCATCCCAAGTTACAAAAACTAAATATGGTACAGGGAGAGAGAGCAAAAGAAAAGCATGCACTACTTGCCCGCCTAATGCTACTACTGGTGGCTGCTGCTGCTACCTGTTTCCTATGTCTTTCCAGGGGTGGTCGGCGTCCTTGCCCAGGAACTTCGAGCTCGAGCCGTACTGCGCCTTGAGGGCCGCCACCGGGTCCGACACGGGGCTCACGAGGATGCCAGCGCCCCCGAGCCGCGCGGCTTTCCCGGGCTGCTGCTGCTGCTGGAACCCTGAGATAAGCTCCATTCCGTTCCTCTTCTGGAGGTCGGCGTAGCTTTCCAGCCGCTTCGGATCTGATGGAAGCTGCTGCCGCAAAGGCTGTTGGTACTCCGCAAATACACCCAGTGTGCCATTTTTAGCCGAGTAAAATGGCACGCTGGCCAATGATGATCTCTGGCACTTCGCCACCCTGAACAAAGACGACTCGGGCTGTGCTGTGCTCCCATCCAGGTGAGTGTAGCTCCTCACCACTCGCTCGTCCTGCCCAATGTGGGCAGTATTCGTGGGCCTAGATGAATAAACCATGCGATCCATTCCACTGCCCAACAATCCTGCTGCTGTCGTTGGCGGGGGAGGCTTGCTTCTAGTTGCATTCGATGATGAGCCAGAACTTTGCAAGGATGATTGATGGCTCAGAATTTTCCCAAATAACTTGACATCACCGGGGCGCTTCACCTGATCACAACTCTCAGTGCTTGCCTTGTGGGAACAGGGCTTCAACTGACCTTCCCGTAATTCTTTGCTGCTCCCATTCATCAGAAACCCAGCAGATGAGCTTGAAAGACCTGAGCTGCCCGACCTGCCATTCTGGTATTTGGTTATTGTGAACTGATCCGGATGAGAAATTCCCACACTGCCACTTACAGTGCTATCAGAAAAAGCAGGTATATCAACTGCCAGATGATGATTCTGTCTGTGCTGCAAGTACCCATCAATATTGCGGAACAGAACATCATGCTGGCTCCGAGATTGTTCATTAAATACTGGGAACTTGTTCATGTCCTTGGGCCCTGGAGTATTGCTGACTCTGTTGGCATGATCACCAAAATTTGGTGAAGTTATGGAGGCTATGCCCTCAAAACGAATTGAGGTAGGATCAGGAAGGTCAGAACTAAACTGAACAGGCATCAAATCCTTTGGAGTAAGAGGGGTAACCTGTGATTTTGGCTTTGCTGGGAGCAGATCTGTTGGCACACTTTGCTGATAACTCGAAGTAAATGCAGGCCTAATACAGGAAACACCAGCCATGTCCGGGAAATGGGCGACATTTTCCTTGCTGCCACTTTCTCCAGGTAAGCAAACAGAGGGAGCCAAATTTCCAGCTTTCACGTGTACACTCTCAGGTGCATGTTTTGAAGGTCCTTCGATACTGGATACCTTACTAGACTGTTCCCCAGGTAAGCAAACAGAGAGAGTCAAGTTTCCAGCCTTCATGTGTGCACTCAAAGGTGCTTGTTGCGAAGGTCTTTCCACACTGGATTCCTTGGTGCAAATCCCTTCATACACATTGCTCGACTGGATGACTCCAGGTAAGAAAACCGGCGTGGTTAAATTTCCAGCGCTGCTGGGTGCACAACTCTCGGGAGCATGTTCCCTGCTGGATACCTGAGTGCAAATCTTTTCAGACGCCTTGCTCGGCTCAATAACTTCAACATTGTGCAGACTGGAGCTGATTTCCAGGTGTGCTCCCACAGACTGCTCAGTTGAAGAGGCCATGGCTCCGTTGCCATGCACACTCACTTGGTTACTGTGCTCTCTGTTCTCCATACTCCCTGTGCTCTCAGAAGAATTGATATCGATAGGAGCACATGAAGGTGTTGACTGATGAGTGGCTTCACTTGACTGTCCATGATGAACAGGAATGTTACAATTATTAGTATCCTCTGCCTTGATCTCACCTTCCTCAAATGTTAGGTCCACAATATCTGGCCCATCTGATCTATCAGTTTCTGACTGTTTAAAGGTGATACCAGATAGAAGATGCCCCTGAAGGGTTTTATCAGCAGAAGGACAAACTTCCATCTCCATTTCCACAGGAGACTGTGTGCTACAAATAGGAGAATCCATCTCAGCAGCACATGCCTCGTCAGTATCACTCCTACCTCCACTGGCATCACCTGTCGGCAAACCAGTATCGGTAGTCTGCTGATAGATCAAATCCAAACCAAGTGAAATGCGAGCCTTGCTGAAAAATACCTTGCACTGCTCATATGACTTGCTCTTCACATAAGAGGAGATTCGAGCAAAATCCTTCCCATGGTTATTCAGAGCTTCAATGAACAGTGACTTCTCATTGTCGTTCCAATCAACTGAGTCAACTTCGCATTCCTGGTCTGAGAGATCATCTTCCTCATCAAAGCTCTTGTCTGCCTCTGGAGTTGCTATAAGATACTCCATTCTTGTGGCACCTATCTTTTGGCCATGATCAGCAGAACTGGTAATGCATGAGCCCATTCCTTCAGGGGAGAGAGTTCCACATATGCCTGCCAAGACATCAGCAGCTACAGATTCCCTCTCATGCAGAGATACATTAGCAATGCCATCCTTATCCAAAGATCCTTTGGCCACAGCCGAAACATCAGACCTACAAGAAGTCCGAATAATAGACTTTTCAGTATCTTTCTCCACTCTGTTTGCATAATCAAGACCATGGGCAGCCACGACTGATGCAGCATTTCCAAGCATATCAAGAGATGCAGCATTCTCAGGATTCCATTTCTTTCCAGATTTTGTTCCTAGGTAATTGCCGGTGGGTTGTTGCTGCCGAAGATCCAGAAGTTTCTTAACTTCTCGGAAACTGTCAGATTTATGGTGCTTGTAGTAGAACTCAACACAATCAGCCGTTGTCTTGTGCTGTAGAAAATTGGAGATTTTAGAGAAATTCTTGCCAAATGAAGCAAGCATCTGCATAAAAACTTCCTTCTCTTCATGGGTCCATGGATTTATCACTGACCGCTCCTTCTCAACTGAAACAGGATCCTCAATCAAACCATTCTTGCTGACAAAGCTAGCACTTTCTTTCTCTTTTTCATCTATAATTAATGCTGGCATTTTCAAGTAATTTCTGCAGCGCTTAAACTGAAATTCTGTGAACATCTTGTTTGCAACATCTGATATTTCTGTGGTAGGAAACGTACTCAGATTACCAGCTGTAAACAAAAAGAACACCAAGTCAAATAGTGCTCAAATACAAATGGTATGAAATTGCATGCATACCATAGATACACATAAGTAAATAACACAAATGTGGTGAGTAAATGCATAAGAGCAGTAAAGGCGGATAGAAGACAAGATAGTTGCAAACAGAAGTATATTCAAGGGCACATCAAAGACATGCAAAGGTAGTGCAAAGAGAAAAGAAAGCAGAACATTGCAATACTTGTAAAACATATCCCTTTATGTCTATCATCACGCCATAAAGTATCAATCTGAATTCACTAAGGCATCCTTTATACAGACATTAAGGCAATAAGGCCTACTGCAGTAACTTCATAGGAGGTAGCCAAAAGTATAATAATATGTTCTAAAACCAACTTATCCATGTGTAGATATCAAGGGGGAAAAAGGCTAAAGTATATGATCTAAATCCAACTACTCCATGTGTAGATTTCAAGAAATTATTCCATACATAGCAGATTTGCAATTTTGTGTATCTGATAAAGACAGAATGATAGGTACTAGTTACATTTTGATGACAGCTGGTGTCATCGGTTTCTAGGAATGACTCTTTTCCAAGAATTCCCATACGTCCAAGGGACTAAATCTGTGACATATTATCAAATATCATCGTCCACAACTTTTTATGCATGAATTGCTTTTCTTTGAAGTGCCACAGAAAAATGTGCGGCAGCTTCAACAACAGGAAGGCAGGGTATATATTAGCATAATACCAAAACATTCAGAGGATGTTCCCTTATAACTTATCTATCATAGCACATTTATTTGATTGACGGCTAAACACCACACAGAACTTTTGAAAGGTCAAAAAAGCACCGTTGAAACTATATTTTCTACAAGTAAATAATGGGATAATATGTACTATGAATAAGTAGAGGGAAATACTGACCAGGCATGCCCAATCGAGAGCGATTAGACGAGCGTTGCCTCTGAGATCCACTCTGTGATGCACGGTTGCTCTGATCAGTGCGTTTATTAGACTTTGGGCGCTGCTTTCTTACAGAGAGGAGCCGCACATCCTCTTTCCATAGGTGTCGCAGCACCTTGAACTTGAAGGTAAGTGCTTGCTCTTTGAATCTTAGTCTATTTTTATGCATGCAAAGCTTCTTTCTGACACTCAGGTCATTCTTCATTTGACTAGATAAACCAAGACATGGTTGACCAGCAGGCAAAGGTTTGAAAACCAGTTCATTAAATTCTTTTGCTATATCATTGTTCACAGCAATAATTGAAGGGATTAAATTACGGTTGTCATTATGGTGTGAGCACTGCCTGGTTGATAAGGCATTGCTGCCATCTGCTTTCATGGAACTAACATTATCATGGGACAAACTAGGCTCCTGCCTCGGACAGTGGGCATCAATTTGAGAACCAGTTCCTTCAGAGGGCTTCAATGGGGCCACATCTGCAGCTACAGCAACCTGAGCTTCAGCAACAACTCCAGGACATGCAACACTCTCTCCCGATGAGACTGCTGTTACACCGCGAACAGGAGCTGTCACAACATCCATCAAGTCTACACCGTTAGCATCAGCTTCCTGCTCCACAGAAAGCTTGCAAGGAGTGAGCACCCCTTGTTCTTTAGGGGAAGATGATGTTCCACAGATCTCAGGCTTGGCTAGAACTTTTGATGTCTCAGGCTTGGCTAGAACTTTTGATGTTGCAGGCTTGGCTAGAATTTTTGATGTCCCACTAGAAGGTGAAGGATTTTGTGCATCTTCAAGAGCCTTGTTTTCTGATTCAGTGCTCACAGATTTAAGTTCACATTCCAATGAATCAATCTCAAGCTCGGTCTTCTCAAGCTCCCTGGCTATGTTTTCTTTCAGTAGCAATAACTTACTACTATTTGTCAGTCTTCTCGAATCACCAGAACAAGAATCTTCATGTTGAAGTAGTTCAGCAAGGACATTGGCAAGGGAGCCAATGCGATCACCATCAAGTTGACCTAACTTAATGGGGATTTCATCATTATAAGCCTGGACCTCCGCCCCGGGGATATCTTTATTGGACACTGTGACTGTATTTGTCGTCAGTTCACAGGATTTATCTTCAGGCACTGCAGTTAAACGTGGAGGTAACAGTCAGTTTTCAAGACATTTGATGTGCATGGTCTCTCCCGGCTCAGTTCCATTATAAACATGAACAAAGTATCTTAACGTAGCATGACAAAATGAAGATGTTGAAGACCAGCAATTAATGTACTGTCGCAACAATATAAATCTAACAGGAAGGTGTCTATTAGTGGATGGAAGGGAGATACT
>NC_057796.1:53513245-53540371 GCF_018294505.1 Triticum aestivum
TGAATGAAGTACATATGCTATCTCATGGGCACATATATGAAGTTCAAGCAGAGCATTGTTTTCAAATAAACTATACTTTTTCCATTCATTCCTAACAGAACTGATTTATCAACAGCATATTGACCTAGATTAAAACAGGAATCAAATTCACATGGAAAACAACTGGGATAAACCAAGGAAAAGAAGGTCAAAACGGGTTGCATACCAGGAGAACTAGATGGAGGTGCAGATGGTGCTGCCGGTGCCGCCACTGGAGATGCACAAAGTGCAGGTGCAGATGGTTGTGCAGCCGGTGCGGCCACTGGAGATGCACAAAGTGCAGGTGCAGGTGCGCCTTCAACTTCCTTCTGTTCAACGCCGCCAGGGCTCCCTTCAGCAACAGGTTCAGCAGATTCTGAAGAACCAGGCACCTTCTGCTTCTCATATTTGGCCAAGCCTTGCCCCCATCCAAGCCGGGGCTTCTTCCTGGGTGTCTCCTCCTCAGCCGACTGTGAATCTGCCACAGCCGCAGACTGCGATGGGGCGTTCTTCTCTGAAGCCGCCCCTGCAGTAGCGCTCTGACGAGCTGACAAAGGTCCAGCGCCAGCTGCGTCTGCAGCGTCAGATCTGCTCTCCCTCCGGCGCAGCGGCCGCCAAGGAGTCGCACGGGGTTGGTGTTCTTTATCCTCCCTGTCAGCCCTATCACTGGGAGGGTCGTAACAGATCGGCACAGCAACTGACCTCAGAGGAGACCTCCTCAGCGGTGGGGGAGGCGGGGGCTCCTGGTGGCCTCTTGGGAAGTCGCCTCCGTAGCTCCTAAACGGAGACCTCCGGTAGGATCCCCGCAAGTCACGGCCGTCCCTCCGGCCGCCGCCGCCACCATAGCGGCTGAAACCCTTGTAGCCGGCGGGAGGGTCCTCCTCCAGCCAGTAGCGGTCGGAGCGCGAGGGCGTGTAGCCCAGCGGCTCGTCAGGGTAGGAGCGGTCATAGGCGCCGGCGCCCTGCCTGTAATAGCCCTCTGAAACAGCAGAAAGGGTGGGGGGAATCAGCGGGGCAGGAGGAGAGGCGTTGCGGCACGGCAGCGGAGGTGGCGGCCGCATCAGATCTGAGGGCCTGGGGGGCGGAAACCTACCTGAGGAGGCCGAAGACGCGGTCCTGCGGGGCGAGGGCCGGGCGTGGTCGCGCAGGGGCGGCGGCGGGTGGTACGGGGAGTCCCTCCAGCGCGGCGTGGTGGGGGGCGCCGGCAGGAGGGGGTCCCCGGCGGCCGCGTCGTGCCTGCGCCCGTCCCTGTAGAGGAACTCCCTCCGATCCGGCGGAGGCGGAGGCATCCACGGCGTCGTTGCGGTCGTCGTTCCAGCGGCGCGTATCCCCAGCTCCGGCGGGCGCCGCAAATCACATACGCCCGGCAGAGCAGAGCCCGCAGCGTCGCCGGCCTCCTATCCAGGAGCAACCTGCACGAGGACGGGCACGCAGGTCAGGAAAAAAAACTCCTGGCCGGAGACGGCCGGCGGCGAGGCGGATTCAGAGGCGGACGACTTACAATCCCGGCGGAGGCGGCGGTCAGCGGGCACCAGAGTTCACCGGGCGTCGGTCCCCGGAGGAGGAGCACCACAAGGAGGCTCCGGGAACGGGGCGGGGCAGGGGAGGAAGGCCGTCGAGGGCCGCCCGCCGGTGTGGAGGCGGCGGAGGGGAGATGCGAACCGTAGCGGAGGCCCGGCGCCCGGAGTCCCACGAGCAGGGAGGCGGGGGCGGGCGGGCAGGGCGGGGTGTGATCTGCGTGGGCGGGCCGGAGGAGGCGCGGCGGTGGTGGAGGCGGGCGGGAGGGAGAGAGAGAGGGGGGAGGAGGTGGGGGGAAGAAAGAGAAGAGAGAAAGAGAGAGAGGCGGAAGGGAAGGGAAGGGAACGGAGGCTGTGGCAACGTGAGCCGATAAAGCGGACGCAGCCGGGACTTAACCCCATTTGATTCGCACCCCACCTCGCGTCCGCGTGCCCCACCCCACCCCGCCCCGCCCTACCCCAGAGAGGGGGGGAGAGGGGAGAAAACAAATCTTTTTTCCCCAGGCCGGGAAAATCTTTTTTTATTGGCTTGCTCCACTAATTTATTGCACGGGGGAGAGGGAGAAAAAAAAAGGGTGAAAAGGAAAGGATAAACGAGGGAGAGCGGAAGGCAGTCTGCGACGCAAGCAACTGGCCTGGTGCCAGCCGGGCGTGAGCGGGGTTACCTCGCCTGCCCCTGCCCAGCCTCGGGATTTACGGGGGCTGCCACCGGCCCCGCGTGGGCCCCGGCTGGCAGTGGCAGCGGCCGTGGCCGCCACGGGCTCCCACCGCACCGCAGGCGCAGCAGTCCGGATCGGGGACGACGCCGACGCCATCGGCATCGGCATCTCTCCCGGCGCGTCTCCACCGCGGTGGTCGCCGGCGACGAGAGGCGAGCGATCCGGGTCCCCCGCCGGCGAGGCCGCGGCCGATCTCCGCGTGCATTAGCGAGCGAGCGAGCCGGAGCAGATCGATCGGAGTTGAGGGGGGAGAGAGCGAGCCGGAGCAGATCGATCGGAGCTGAGGGGAGTAGCAGGCAGTCGATGGATGGACGGATGGAGTCTGGTCTGGTTAGGCAGCGGTGGTGAAGCTCGGCGAGAGAGAGTGAGGGAGATGGACACCGCGGGCGAAGAAGCATCGGCCATGTTTACCGAGAAATTTCCACCGCCGTGAAGGGGGAGGAGCAGGATCAGGGTGGATCTGGACGCTCGGTTCGGCGACGGACGGCTAAGATGAGGCCCCTGGCTGGGGAAGAAAGGAACAAACCCGGGGCCGGTTGGGGTGGCGTAGCAACGTAGGCAGCGCTGCGAGCAAAGCGAGGGATGGGATATTTGGTAACGGAGGCGATCCGGGGGTAGGTTCTGACGACGGATCGGGCTTTGCGGCGAGATTAGGAGATTTTCTTTTTCTTTCCGTGTGTTGGTGGTTGATGGACGTGGTTTTCGTGGGCCCCGCCGCCTTGATGGTGTACTCGCTCTGCTCTGGGCCTGGAACGTTCTACTGCTCATTGGAAATAGTAATATTCGCATTTTCCTGAAAATTATTCTCGTGGGGTTGTTTGGGAGCACGTAGTGTTCCACATGAACAAGTTCAATTCTCCTAAGAAGGATTTGGAGAGATCTATATGTTCATTCATACGGAGTCTACTCGGTGAGGGATGGATGGACAAATGTGCAGGGATATGGAATGTACACGGTGTTCCACTGTTGAAAATTTGCTTACTTTTTTGGCCCTAGGGAGTAGAAAATAGAGGAGCTGTTTGGATCGTGACTATGTGTTGCCTTGTGTTGTCACATTATTTTTGCCACGCTTGCTTAACTTAGGTTGCTCAAATTGTTAGTCACACTTTGGCTTGCCTAAGAAAATCTTGCCACACTTTTTATGTTGGGTTCACTGCTTATAAAAAGTCTTGCCTTAGGTGTGGCTAGAGCCAAACATCCACCTAACTTGGTCAAACTTGCCTAAGATGAGGTGTGGCAATATGTGGCTGGAAACCAAACAGCCCCATAGTAATATTGTCACAGTCCTTTCTTTTTTTCTCGAATACGCACGAGTGTGCGTATCATCATATATTAACAAATGAAGGGGGGAAGAGCCCCTCCACCAATGGTTTACTAGCTATGATTACAAAGCGAATCACACCCCACTCCATGCTCTAAAAACTACAGGACTACTCGCCCTGCACCCACTGTATTGCTGCCTACGAAGAGAGCCTCCAATGGTCCCTCTCCTCGCAGCAGTCCCGCTTGTTGCCATACTTCTCGCTCGTAATCCGACGGGGTACCTCTCTCAGCCATGGTGATCCCCCATCAAACACATATGGCCTTTCGATGTTTCCACAGCTCCCACATGGCTAGTAGACATACGGTGCGCACCATCTTCGTGCGGCGTCCTTGTTGTTCATGCCTAGCGCACCTTTTCGAGAGTGATTCCCTCACACGTGGATCGCCTTGCACCACACCCAACGCCTGGAGGATCCTGGCCCGTAGATCCCGTGCAAAGATGCAATGCAGGTGTAGATGGTCAATTGTCTCCTCATGTTGGTCGTAAAATGGGCATGACTCCTTGAAAGCACAAGTGCTCCCTGGGTGATTTTGGTAATTAATGTCAACATATCTCTTGTTGGACTAATACTTTCATCTAGTATATTTCAGATAAGTCCAACAGTGGAGTGGCATGGACAAGAGGATGTGGAACCCCTTCAAGGTGATAAGGACAAAGGATTGGCTCAAGCTCAAAGTTCAGGACTCTACATTTTCTATTTTAGTGATCCAAGATCACATTGAGTCCATAGGAAAAGCCAATACTATTAAGAGGGGATGAGGTGTTGCTTAATGGATTGCTTGCTCAAAGTGCTTAGTGATATGCTCCAAAGCCCTCAACCACTTTCTCACATCCACATATGTCCAAAACCAAAAGTCAAACTCGGCCCCACCGAAACTTTCCATCTGGCGCCATCGAGTTCATTTGACATAGCCACTACCAGAAACCCTAATCAATTCAGTCTCACCGAGATGGGCTTGCAAACTCTGTGTTGCCTATTGCATTAATTTCGGTCTCGCCGAAGTATGAAATCGGTACCACCGAGTTTGCTTGGCCAACTCCCTGTTGTGCTTATTACCCAAATCGGTCCCACCGAGTTTGTGTAATCGGTCCAACCGAGATAAGGCTTTACCCTAACCCTAGCACATCGGTCCCACCGAGTTGATCATGTCGGTCCCACCGAAAATCCTAACGTTCACATTTTGAACTAAATCAGTCTGACCGAGTTTTCTGATTCGGTCACACCGAGTTTGGTGATTTGTGTGTAATGATTAGATTTTGTGTGGAGGCTATATATACCCTTCCACCCACTCTTCATTCGTGGAGAGAGCCATCAGAACATGCATACACTTCCAACATACATTTTCTGAGAGAGAACCACCTACACTTGTGTTGAGGTCAAGATATTCCATTCCAACCACATAAATCTTGATCTCTAGCCTTCCCCAAGTTGCTTTCCACTCAAATCATCTTTCTACCAAATCCAACCCTATGAGAGTGAGTTGAGTGTTGGGGAGAGTATCATTTGAAGCACAAGAGCAAGGAGTTCATCATCAACACACCATCTATTACCTTTTGGAGAGTGGTGTCTCCTAGATTGGTTAGGTGTCACTTGGGAGCCTCCGACAAGATTGTGGAGTTGAACCAAGGAGTTTGTAAGGGCAAGGAGATCGACTACTTCGTGAAGATCTACCCTAGTGAGGCAAGTCCTTCGTGGGCGATGGCCATGGTGGGATAGACAAGGTTGCTTCTTCGTGGACCCTTCGTGGGTGGAGCCCTCCGTGGACTCGCGCAACCGTTACCCTTCGTGGGTTGAAGTCTCCATCAACGTGGATGTACGATAGCACCACCTATCGGAACCACGAGAAAAACATCCGTGTCTCCTATTGCGTTTGCACACTCCAAACCCTTCCCTTTACATTCTTGCAAGTTGCATGCTTTACTTTCCGTTGCTCATATACTCTTTGCATGCTTGCTTGAATTGTGATAAGAATGTTTGAACTTGTGCTAAAACTCCACTTCAACTTAAAGAATTTAAAAAACAGCAACTTTTCTTGCTAAGAGTCTATTCACCCCCCTCTAGACACCTCTTCTCGATCCATTCACTCCTGATGCGACAGCCTCTGCGCGCCAACCTATCTGAGGTCCAGCATCGGTTCTTGGCCGCGGGCCAAGCGAAGAACCATCATCTTAATGGGGCTCGTGATTTCCATGCGAATATGGTAGTTGGTCACAGTCCAATATTGTGATAGATATTTGTGATTTTTGCAATACAAAGCAAGAAATATGAGTCAAGATGAGTTGGCGGGGTGCCGACTCGAGTAATTGTGGTGGACAGTATGGCGGTAAAAGGCGACAACGGGTCGTTGCCACATGCACATCGACAATGGTGGTGGCTAGGGGAGATGCGGCTAGATGGGTGCTGGACAGGAGAGCTCATTTTGGAGTTAGGGTTCCATGAGCATGGCCCTATCCTCTTGGCCCAAACACCGGACGGTGTGCCCCTCTTACAAAAGGAAGTTACTCGACGCAAAAATCTCGACTGGTTAGGTTAGTCA
Organism: Triticum aestivum; assembly: GCF_018294505.1. NCBI lineage: Eukaryota > Viridiplantae > Streptophyta > Magnoliopsida > Poales > Poaceae > Triticum > Triticum aestivum. The sequence goes on from NC_057796.1 coordinate 53,519,361, forward strand.
TTGGCTAATTGAGTAATCGATCGGCTACCTCTATGAGTCGAGTCGAGACACCTAGTCGACAATCATGTTACGATTGGATGACTGTAACATAACTAGTATCGACTAGCTGCTCGACACATAATCCATGCTAGAAGGTCACAATAATTATTCTAGTGTGATGGAAACTTGAATGTGCATAATATGAAAGTAGTATGATTACCTATACTTGTTCAACTATTTGAGTTATAAAAAGATAGGGTTTTGTGCGTCTTCTTGTGCCAAAAGTTAGTGTGAAGGTTGAGCGTACCTGTATTGTTTCTAGGTTTGTCTTGATCACTTGGAGACTCCAATTATAACTCACTCATTTGTCACTTAGCATGTGTAAGTTGTTTCTACTCTGTCTTTCATGAAAACATGGCTCCTGGTTGAATTATTTGTGGAAGTCTATGTTGGACATCTTTTTTGCAACATAGGCAATTTATTTATGTGGCATATGAAGATTACAGGTTGCAACATATTTTCCCGCTTCAAAACCTAAAGCCTGTATATTTAGTCTGAAGACAAACTTTTAACGTATGATCAAGTTTGAAGAAAATATGTCAACATTTGCAATATCAAATCAGTATTGGTAAATCTGTCCATCGTCAAATGTTTTTATATTGTATTTATTTGTCATTGGTGAGGTTGGCTTCACCCATAAATTGGTTAAATTGTATGCATACCTTTGTCTTGCGTTAATCCACCTAAACTTGATGGCGACATCAATCTTTGCTCCAAGTTGGAAGCCTTCTCCAGGTCACAATCAATTGATGAACACCTCCAGTTTTGTCCATTCATCTAACAATATGGAAAGCCTTTTCATTTAAGCCCATCTTCGCTTGGCCATTATCACAAAATGTACGCGTGCTTCAAGCCTATATTTTTATCAGGGTGAATATCTTGAATTTCCTCTTCGCAACCTCGATGACATGGGTGATTGAAATCATCCTTTCTACACAAGTCCATGGGTGGTACCTGACCTTCAACCACATTTTGTACATATGTTGAGTTAGTTCACAGAGCATAACTAAAATTTGCTTACACCTATAGATTGCTTGGTCTCATGTGACACATTAGTGCTTACCAATTTTGAATGATCAAACATTGTCCTCTTAAGCCCTACCTGGATCTCCTAAGAGCCAATTAATTTTTCTTCTTGAAACACCTAACAAAGCCTTGATTGTCAATATATAAACTCATAAACTCAAACTTCACATTCCTTGAAGATATTTAGTCACTCTCTTGTTTTCTATTGCTTAAGTTCTTGTTTTTTACACGTCTTGGCTCATGATCTCTCCAATCATGACCATCTTTCAGTCATACCTTGTATTTTGTTCTGGTTATTTTTAATATTCCCTATAATTTCACCTTCATCATATTTCATTCATCCAGTTAACTCAATCTTGGTATTTTGCATTTCACTCCATGTGTTTATTCTTGATCATAGTAAACTTATCTCTTCACTTTAGTGACATTGATACATATATAGACCTAATAATGTTCATATCTTAAATCCATATGATATTCTTCATGGATTACCTATATAAACATAACTTTGTATATGACTCAACAAAATACTAGTCAACAAAAATTGCTATTCATTATGTAAACTAATAGTAATGTCGAGATGCGCTATTAAATCCCCTAATTAGGTTTCAATGGTTGACAAAACACAAGAATATCTCCCCAAGAGCATGCCAAAAGAACATTCAAAGCTCACCTTGGTCGTTGTGCTCCATGTATTCCTTCACTCATGGGAGCTTCCACTCGTGAGGCTTGTAGACCACAAGGTCTAAAGCATAACCCACCCCCTCCATCGACCTCTTGACATAACAACCATGCTGGGGAGCCTTGACTAAGTGGTAGGTGGGGCGTTTGTCACTAGATTTTGAGTGTTTTTTGGAAGGTCAATTAGGTCGATATGCCACTAGCCTAAACCCCCATGTGTGACCCATGTCAGACCGGCCAGGAAAGTTTTTTGGATGGTTGAATCATTAATGGAGAGGGAGCAATCTGTCATTAAAGATGGCAGAGGGAGCGCTCTTTCATGTGACATTGCAAAGCTTGGAGCTGTGAAATGTAGGAGATAAGAAACGAGCAAACAATTAGAATCGGTGCAATAAGACACATCTAGATAGTTTACACCATCGTATAATTTGGATGTGAGATGGTAAGTACATTAATGTTTGGAAGAGATGTATAGTAAATCGAGTTGTCACGCACCCGAGGAAAGTTGTTTTCAAAAATGAGGTAAATAAGTCATTTCCAAAAAATAACAAGTGTGACCAAACACTAACACCATATCAGAACTAATCAAGAAATGAAAATGTGATCAATATGTAGAAAATGTGGTACAAGGACATGCAACACATGAGTTTTTTTACCACGACAAGAAAAGGTAAAAATAACCGAATTGCTAGCTTCTAGAGTACTTCACATCTGTCCAAGAACAGACTATCACTCATGCATGGTTACAAGGAAAAGGTCTTAGCAACTTTCTTTTGTGAGTAAGGATGATACGTCAGATTTGTCACATACAATGGGAGATATATCACACAGTGAACATGTTCGCCAATGTCTTAGATCAGTAAAATACATTTTAATGGCATGACTTGATAACTCTACTACACCTACTTCGTCAAAGAAGTTTTGGTCATGTGGGTACACAATATGGACTAATGATTCTCACTTTTTAGTTTGAAAGCCAGTTATGATGATTTTCAGATCCCCTAAAACTTCCCATGCATGAAAGAAACAAAACATATATTCACATTAGCTCATTCATCGAATGAACATGCAAAGCTCACCATAGTCATTGTGATCCATGTATGCCCTCACTCAAGAACATTCCACTTCACACGATTTGCCCACAAGAATTGTAGCATGACTGCACACCCCCTCTGCCGACCTCTTGATGTAGCAATCATGGTGCGGAGGCTCGAGTAAGTGGTGGTTTGGCTGTTTGTCGCTAGATCTAGAGAGTGTTTTGGAAGTTCAATCTTGGCCGCCACTTGCCTAGACTCTTGTGAAACCGGCGTGACCCATGTCGAAAGGGAGCCTACCCCGCCATGGAGTTTTTGCGTAGGGAAGCCTCATTAGGATGGAGAGGGGGTGGAGGAGGATTGCTCTTTTATGTGACAAGGTGGAGATTGGGATGCAAAAGGAAAGAGATAAGAAACGGACAAGGATAACCAGCACGACGAGACACGTCTGGATGTTATACACCATTATGTAATACAACTGTCGGTTGGTAAGTACATCAATGTCTAGAAGGCGTGTATACTAAATTGAGCCGTTGGATGCCCGACGAAAGGTGCTTTCGAAACGAGTTTAGAAAGGCACCTACCTTGGAATTTTTGATAAATAAGAAGGTAATTAGTATACAAGATGTGGCACACAGACATAGAATACATGAGTGCCGTTCACACAAGAATAAAAATTAAAATCAATCGAATTGCTAGCTTGTACAAGGCTCTTCACACATGTCTTAGATAGTGAAGGTTGATACGACTCCAGCGATCTGTAATATTTGATTGTTTCATGCTATTATATTATTATTTTTATATGCTTTATATGTCATTTTATATTATTTTTATGGGCTAACTTATTAACTTAGCCAGTGTAAGTTCCTGTTTTTTGCCTATTCTTTGTTTCGCAGAAAAACCATACCAAACGAAGTCCAAACACGATGAAACTTTACGGTGCTTTTTTTAGACTACAAGAGGTCCTAGAAGCTTCGGGAAGAGACCAGAAGACGTACGAGGGAGCCACAAGCTCACACGACGCCCATGGAGGGGCCTATAAATTCCCTAATATTCCAAAATCCCCGAAGTGATGCCCAAAATGGTTTTATCGTCGCCGCAAGCTCTCTTCTTCCGTGATCCCATCTGGAGGCCTTTTTTGATACTCTGCCAGAGGGGGAAACCATTGGGGAGGCAATCTTCATCAACCTTGTTGCTTCCATGATGATGTCTCGGTAGTTCCTTCTGGACCTACGGGTCCATAGCAGTAGTTAGATGGCCTACAACCAAAGGGCCTATCCATCTCGCGGGGTTGCCTTGATAATTAAGATTGATATAATCGGACAAGAGCTTTGGACGTTTAATGACTACACCTCTTGAATCCCCAGAGATAGGATCTGTGTTACCATACTAAACCCTTCTGTCATTGGTGTTCAGAATAACACTTCATGATCTCCCTGCCCTTAGCCTCTCCGTGGCTTGCTCTCCATAATCCTGGGCACCTGCAGGGATGAAGAACAAACACGAGACAAGAGACATCTATGGAACAATTTTATTTCACACATACGGGATGTTAATTCAAAGCACTCTGATTGATCCCCACAACAAATATAGAGGGTTGCAAGGCTCTTGCCTCAACCCATACCTTACCAAACTACTCACACATGGATATCAGATCACACAAAGAATACATCATGGAAATGGACTGGTTGATAATATGTCGTACAATGAATGCCATGTGTGATGGATGATTACAAGTATGATCTAGTGGAAGAAGAAATATGGTGGTAATGGTGGCTATGGAGATGGAAAAGGCGGCGACTAGGGTTGATGGAGATGGATGACGATGACTCTATTCTGGCTTCCCTCGCGGATGTTCTATTGATATTTCGGCCTCGGACCCTCTATAAAAGTTGTTTAGGTGGACAAGAGGCCTCGGTTTCCACGCCATACAGCCACTCATGTGAGTGGTTGCGGTCGCATGGAGCACCTTCTTTTGCTCTATGGCTTCTTGTGCGCCTCCTTTGATTTCTTCTATCTCCTCCTTCACTCCTTTCCATGTTGTTACATGATTTCGTTCATATTTAGCCCATTTCGTGTAGAAACACAATAAAAGGAGGATCTGTGGAATCCTATGCATTGATTAGTCATTAGTGGCAATATCGGAGCGACTATCTCGGTTTAACTAAAATATCTTAGTTTAAACAAATGGTAGAGGAGTGTAAAAATATCACTCATTATATGCCACTGGTGGGAAATGATGCGGCTTGAACTACGTCGGTATTTCCCCAAAGAGGAAGGGACGATGCAACACAACTACGGTAGATATTTCCCTCAGTGATGAGACCAAGGTTATCGAACCAGTAGGAGAACCACGCAACACTACATACACGGTACCTGCACACAAAGAAAATAATACTTGCAACCCGACGTAAAAGAGGGGTTGTCAATCCCTCCCGGGTAAAAAGATAGATAAAATTGTAGTAGATTGGATAAATAGATCCCGCGGGAACGTGAGATAAAATAAATAACAAAAAATTGCAGCAAGGTATTTTTGGGTTTTTGGATTAACAGATCTGAAAATAAAAAGCAAATAAAAATATATCTCGAAGGCAAATATGATAAAGAAGAGACCCGGGGGCCGTAGATTTCACTAGTGGCTTCTCTCGAGAAAAATAGCATACGGTGGGTAAACAAATTACTGTTGGGCAATTGATAGAACTTCAAATAATCATGACGATATCCAGGCAATGATCATTATATAAGCATCACGTCCAAGATTAGTAGACCGACTCCTGCCTGCATCTACTACTATTACTCCACACATCGACCACTATCCAGCATGCATCAGTGTATTAAGTTCATGGAGAAACGGAGTAATGCAATAAGAACGATGACATGATGTAGACAAGATCTATTCATGTAGGAATAGACCCCATCTTGATATCCTTAATAGCAACGATACATACGTGTCATGTCCCCTTCTGTCACTGGGATTGAGCACCGTAAGATCGAACCCATCACAAAGCACCTCTTCCCATGACAAGAAAAATCAATCTAGTCGGCCTAACTAAACCAAAGATTCGAAGAAGAAATACGAGGCTATAAGTAATCATGCATATAAGAGATCAAAACTCAAATAACTTTCATGGATAAAATAGATCTGATCATAAACTCAAAGTTCATCGGATCCCAACAAACACACCGCAAAAAGAGTTACATCAAATAGATCTCCAAGAGACCATTGTATTGAGAATCAAGAGAGAGAGAGAGAGAGAGAAGCCATCTAGCTACTAACTACGGACCCGTAGGTCTACAATGAACTACTCACGCATCGGAGAGGCACCAATGAGGATGATGAACCCCTCCATGATGGTGTCTAGATTGGATCTATGGTTTCTGGAACTTGTGACGACTGGAATTGTGTTTCGTCGACTCCCCTACGGTTTTTGGAACATTGGGGTATTTATAGAGCAAAGAGGCGGTGCGGGAGGCGGCCGAGGTGGGCACAACCCACCAGGGCGCGCTTGGGCCCCCAAGCGCACCCAGGTGGGTTGTGCTCCCCTCGGAGCCCCCCTCTGGTACTTCCTTGGCCCAACTTGTGTCTACTGGTCCAAAAAAATCTCCAAAAAGTTTTGCTGCATTTGGACTCCGTTTGGTATTGATTTTCTGCAAAGTAAAAAAAAAGCAAAAAACAGCAAATGGCACTGGGTACTATGTCAATAGGTTAGTCCCAAAAAATGGTATAAAGTTGCTATAAAATGATTGTAAAACATCCAAGAATGATAATATAACAGCATGGAACAATAAAAAATTATAGATACGTTGGAGACGTATCAAGAAACGTAGTAGAAAACAAAAAATCACCCTACGATCAACTAGGAACACTATGAAGATGCAATAACAATTTAGATCGGATCGTTACCAACTCCGAGTTGCAGCGGAAGAAGATGAGTCAGTGTAGATCGTGCTTGAAGTCCCTCGAACCATTCATGAACGATCCCTCGAATGAAAGACCGAAAGCACGGCCTCTCCACGCTTTACAAGCGTACAGTCTTCACGATCCAACAACGCTTCACCATTGATAGCTAATCATCACTGGAGAATTAGAGGGAGGATATTATAACCACACCGGGCTTCTAATTTTAAGGATTGCAGAGGATCTAGATCTGTCTCTAATTGGATAAACTAGAACTAGAACTAGAGAACCAGAGGAGGCTCCAAAACTTGTGTGTCTAAAAGTGCCCAGAACCTCTAGTATATATAGGTTGGAGGAGGGGAGAGGGGGCATCACAAAGGGGGAAAGATCCCCCCTTTGCACTAGCCATGAGGAGGGGAATTCTCCCTCCATTTCGGCCGCCCTCTTCCTTCTCCAAGAAGAAAGGGGCACCGCCTCATATTGGGCCCAAGTGGCCCAATATCCTTTTCCACCACTTGGCCTTTTAAAGCATGTTGATATTTAAATAAATATAAAAGCCTCCTAATTATTATTAGATCCTTTTAATATTAGTTTAACATCACCAAAAACTATTCCACCAATATATTATTTATCGGTATAAACCGGTTAACCCCGAAACCCTTTCGGTGACCCCGAAACGCTTCCCGATCCTCTCGAAATTGTTTTGAATATTAATGAAACTACTTCATAAATATTTTCTCATTACTCCTATGCTACTAACAGTCAACAAATCATGATTACCTTAAGCTGGTGAACATGTACGTTTGGTAAAACATAGACATGAACAAAACCCCTTTCGTTCAATGACCGATAGCGGAGTCGTGGACATCCATATCTATCCCTATGAGTACACGACTGATGTTTGAGTGAACCTTTGGTTATCATGTGCTATTCCCTTTGCGTTGGGATACTTTACAGAACTTGAGGTGAGATTTATAGGTTCCTCTTGAGTGATACACATGCTCACTATACCGGTCCCCTCGTTACATGTTTTATTCTTCTTTCTCGTTGATATGTTCCGGCATCCCCGTGATCTAGTCACCTGTGTATGTCCAAACGATGATGGATGCCGTTACACTAAGAGTGCCCTAAGAATATCTCTCCATAGATGGAAGAGCAAATCACACTCTTGAGCTACCTAGTCCCTTATCAAACTTACCGATGAACCTGTAAGTTGTCATTATGATCACCGTGTTACATATGACTGATAACCCACAAGTATAGGGGATCGCAATAGTTTTCGAGGGTAGAGTATTCAACCCAAATTTATATATTTGACACAAGGGGAGCCAAAGAATATTTGAAGGTATTAGCAGCTGAGTTGTCAATTCAACCACACCTGGAGATTAATTATCTGCAGCAACGTGATCAGTAGCAAAGTAATATGATAGTTTTGATAGTAGTGACAGCAACAATAGTAATGGTAACAGTGATAGCAGTAATTTTGTAGCAAGTGCAACAGTGATGATAACAGTAGTAACTTAGCAAGAACAATATGAGACAAATTCATAGGCATTGGATCGGTGACTTGTTGGATGATATTCATCATGAGATAGTTATAACCTAGGGCGATACGACACTAGCTCCAGTTCATCAATATAATGTAGGCATGTATTCCGTAAATAGTCATACGTGCTTATGGAAAGAACTTGCATGACATCTTTTGTCCTACCCTCCCGTGGCAGCGGGGTCCATATTGGAAACTAAGGGATATTAAGGCCTCCTTTTAATAGAGAGCCAGAACAAAGCATTAACACGTAGTGAATACATGAACTCCTCAAACTACGGTCATTGTTGGTGTCAAAACTGGTGGATCTCGGGTAGGGGGTCCCGCACTGTGCGTCTTAGGTCGATGGTAACAGGAGACGGGGGACACGATGTTTATCCAGGTTCGGGCCCTCTTGATGGAGGTAATACCCTACTTCATTCTTGATTGATCTTGATGAATATGAGGATTACAAGAGTTGATCTACCACGAGATCGTAATGGCTAAACCCTAGATGTCTAGCCTGTATGATTATGATTACCTCTACGGACTAAACCCTCCGGTTTATATAAACACCGGAGGGGACTAGGGTTGTACAAAGTCGGTTACACAGAAAGGAATCTTCATATCCGAACGCCAAGCTTGCCATCCACGCAAAGGAGAGTCCTATCCGGACACGGGAGAGAGTCTTCTGTCTTGTATCTCACGGCCCATCAGTCCGGCCCACGTCACATACACTACTAGGGAAAAGCCTAGCAGCAGCGCGGGTTTTAGGTACATTAGTAGCGCGGGGACCGGCGCTACTAATAAGGCGCTACAGCTAACACTTAGCAGCAGCGCGTGGGCGCCCGCGCTGCTGGTATACAAGTGTAGCAGCAGCGTGCTTCGTGCAAGCTCGCTACTACTAATAGCTCTATCGTGCTTGGGCTGGACGCGCTACTGCTACTGTCACGCTGCTGCTAACTTTCTCCACTCGCTACTGCTAATTTTAGTAGTTTTTGTTTTTTTCCTGCATATTTGTTTTGTATTTGAACATGCTTTATACAAGAATCTTTAGCAGATACAAATGTCATCATGATACACATACAAATGGCTGCGAGGCCACAAATGTAATCATAGCATATACATACAAATAGTCTCATCATAATCATCATCCAACACAAAGTGGTATCTCGTCATCATCTCGAAAATAGCGATACAAGTCTCGATTACTTGCAACTACATCGCCATCCATCTAAACAATGATATACGCGAGAAGAGCTATCACTTTGAGTGAGAGAGGAACTATGAAGTACATGAGTTCGTATCCCTCTCTCGCATTAGCGTGAACCTAAACTAACTACTACTTGTCGCTCGGAAACCGGAAACCGGTACACTTGGGCCTGACACTCCGGCCACTCGTCGTATATATACTCCTGGCGTAGCATTTCTTCGCCATCGATGATCTATGCACCTGTATCGTCACATGAGTCGATGATATGCAACATATATAGTTGAGCAACAGAAAGAGACAAACTTGGCAAAAATAGAAGCAACATATCATAAGCATAAATAACAAAGTTGATCGTACCCAAAATGCCCTAACTAGAGTGATCATCGCTAGTCGAGGAGGACGGTTTAATTACATCACAAATAAAGTTTCGTCATACAGAAAGTATGGACTAAACGGACACATTGTCATATATCAACAATCACTCCAACATGTCGTGCCATCCATCCAAGTCAGGGAGATAGTCCCCGAGCCTAGTGAAAGGCTTCAGGTCGAGACGCTGAGAGGCTACCCGTGTTCGGACGTCTTCCCGCGACATTTTTCCTTCTTCGTAGAACATCCCTATTTTTCCGACGACCTCCTTCATGATGATTTGGGCAAGTTCGCGCTGGATGTGATAGAACTCAGCTCGAAGTCGATGATCCTCGATATCTCCTACGTTCTTTGCCCATTGCAGAATATGGGCATCGCCGGATTTAGCTGACATGCGAAGGTTCTGGTGATCCCGTCTGTACTCCAGCATGTGGTGTAGGACATAGAATCCATCATTAAGAGAATCACTCGGTTGTTGGATGCAGCAGAAGTCGGTCTTATGGCCGAAGGCGGGCCTGCCGTCCCTTCTCTTCTTGTCCTTGACCTCTCCACCCCGTGCGCCGTAGTGATAGATAGCACTGTCGAGAACATCCTTGATGTGGGTGTAATCCTTTTTGTTAATGTTCTTCGACGAGTCCAAGTAAAGAGCGTGGGAGTATCGGGGGTAGAGGATGACGAGGACGGCGCACCCGCCGCTACGCAAAATAAGTGCACCTCAAATTAATTAGCCTCCACCGTGCAAATGAATGATTGAAATCGAAGGAAGGATATCTGCGCGGATGACTTACAGGGGATGATAAGGCGCGAGAATCGCCTCCTTGTCCTTATCGGCGAGCATGAAATTGACTATGTAGTCCCTCGCGTATTCACGGTGCTTTGCGCAGACTCCCAAGAAGCTCTCGTGCATGGTACGGGTCAGCGACACAGATATAAGGTATCTGCTCAACCCCGATGATGTAGTTCATGTGCAAGGCATAAAGGCGGACAAACGTAAAATCCAGCTTCTTCACGTGAAACATGTCGAATATGTAATCGAATCGAAGGAAGAACTTATCTGCGGGGAAGAAGTCGACGTACGACAATTGTCGCGGAACGTTAACCACGTAGAGTGGGTATCCTGGATCTTTCGAGGCGATGAGGCCTTTCTCTATCCGCAGCACATCGTCATGAAGACTCCTTAGATCGCCGAATCTGGCCTTTAGCGCTGCTGCAGGTAGGATTGGTTGACCGGGGATATGCAATTTATCCGCACCGGTGATATCTATACGGTCTTGAACCCGAGGCTGCTGAGGCGGCTGGATCATAGAATCAGCTTTCTTGCCTTTCCTCGCTCTCTTCCTAGGCTTCTTTGCCGGAAGGTCGTCTATAATACGTTGAGCCTCCGGAGGCGGCAATTCAGGCACCGACTCATGACGCTCAAACCCTGAGTAGGCGCTAGTATAGACATATTATTGAGTGCCATCGTCATCCTCATCCTCATCCATGGTGACGTCATCAGCGACTAATGGAGCCTCTTCCTTACCCCGTCCGCTATCACCCAACCCGACACCCGACGCTAATTGGGTAAGTGGGGTGTTGATGCTCATACCTTGCTGAGGCTGCGTGCTCGTGGGTGTACTCCCGGCCGCCTCTAGACGAAGCAGACTCTTTGGCCACAACAGGACCCACCCATTGCAACAATCACCAAGCCACCCCGGGGTCTCGTCGTCATCCCCCTAGTACCAGAGGAGGCAAATTCTCGTGGCCCGGTTTGACACTGGCCACGGAAACCTTGAAGACGTTCGGGGGGATCGGCCGGCTGTGGAACAATGGTTCCTTCGGCTTCATTATCGTCGCCTTCCCCAGGTCCACCTTCTGGTCGCCGATGGTGTACAATATGGTGCACAGGGTTTTGTCGGCCTGCAAAGAAAAGTCTGCGACGTGAGACATCCGAAAGGCAACAAAAACGGGAGATTATACATTTATTGAAGGGACCGGTGTGACATATACCGTGAGGGCGTCCAGCTCAGCCAAAGACGAAGCACCGCCAAGCACGTCCGGTGCTGGAGTAGGTGCGGGAGCAGGTGCAGGTGCTGGTGCAACGCTAGTCGAGCTGCTCCCCAAGAAGTCAGCAAAGGGAAAGTCCACTGCATTTTTTTCTGGATTTTGCCTGGTCCAATTGAAAAACGGCCGGAACCAAGGAAGTGGACATATCTACAACCATCTATTTTGCGGCAGCTACCGCTGTTGCGACTGTCTGAGATGATTTCTTATCAACCGCAATCTCAACCTTCTTGTCGATGTTTTCTTCGGTTAACCTCCTTCTTTCCTTTCTCCCCTCCTTGGTCTCACTGTAGTACTTCTTCCACGTGGCGCCATCTCTGACACCGTGCACGCGTCCATACGACGGTCGAGTATCCACCGGGAGTCGTTTCAATATGTTCAATGCCCGGTTGAATGGAGTGTCCCACTTGGGCCTCGCCAACGCCTCAGACGGCGAGTCGCTTTCGGCCGCAATCCTGTGCTACTCTCTCTGCAAAAGGTACAAGGATCGTTTACAAATATGACTAACGTGTAGTCGAATTGATCAAAAACTAAAATTACCAGCAGTCTGATGAACTCCGTCGTGACCGCGTTCGTCTCAAAAATCTTCTTCACTGGGTCCCAACGGTGCCGGGCCCTGAGGACGTCACGCTCCTGCGGGATGGTGAACTCCGCCAAGGGGTCTGGGATGCCCAGACTCGCGGCTTCCGCGTCCTCCTTGGCCCATTTGGACCTTTTCCCGCTGTAACCACGGCTTCCAAGGTGGTGGCTCCCAATGTTCCTCTATTGAAGCCCCTTCATGTACTTAGACTTTTTTTGGCAGCTTCGGCCTCGCAAGCCGCCTTGAATATTTGAAACTGCTCTTCCATGATTGTTGGATTATCCTTTACAATCTCGGAGTAGGGTTCCTTCTTGTCGATGATCCTTGCTTTCACCCTTGTTTTCCAGGCGGCCAACGCATCGCTAAACTTGGTCATGGCGTGTTTGTTTATCTTCTTCATTGCCGGGTCCTTATCTGGATCTTTATAATCCTTTTCATTCCGGCCCAGGAACAAGAATATCTGGTGAAACTTCTTTGGGAGGGAGGTCCTCATATTATCTATCTTATGTAGTTTCTCATCGTTGATGGTGGCGGTTGTCCGTACGATGCGGCCTATTTGATTGCCGTAGCACGCGCGCGCTTCCTGGGGCGCTTTTGGCTCAAAATTGCCGTCGTCCACCTCCGTGACCACCAGTCTAGTAGTCCTGAGCTTGTTAGGAAGCCGTTGCCTCTTTGCTTTCGGTTCTACACTGGCTCCGCTAGTCTCAGCACCGGTCTCAGTTTGAGCGCCGGTCTCAGTCTCAGCGCCGGTCTCAGTCTCATCGGCAAGGCTAAAAAATTCGTCTGCCGCCCAGTAGATGACGTCGCAATCACCAGAACCCTGTCCTTCATCGTTGCTAGCCATGTTTCCTACGATTAAATCTAGTCAATTAATTCTAGACCTAATAAAATGAATAATGACATAAAAAGGCCTATTGTTTTGCAGGAACGTTGACTCCTTCCCGGTGCGGCAAATGCCGGGCACTCGATATGTCCTAGTTTGTAGCACAAGTCATGCCGAAATTCACAGAAAATTTTAGCATGACCTTTGCTAAAAAGTGGACAAATCGAGAACTTGAATTTTGCCGGAACGGAAATGAATCAACATTCCGGCAAAACATAGGTCACTCGACTTCATTCCCTGGAAACAACAAAAGGCCACTTGGGCACAATCAAACCACTTCAATGTCAATTATGATCAATGAGCAAACACAATTGAGGATTTTTCATATATCATGACCACTTCAAATTTGCATCTCCTAGTGTTTGACACTTCAAGAAAATCTACACAAATCTCATGCTCTCTGAAACTCAATTCAAAAACCAAATATAGATGGAGGCAGATGTGGCGAGGGAGGCAGGGGCATCTCTGTCAAAGCCCTAGTTAAGCATATACAATTTTTTCCTACGGCGAGGGAGGCAGATGCGGCGAGGGAGGCAAGGGCGTCTCTATCAAAGCCCTATCTAAATTCTTTTCCTAACTAAATTAACCTAACTAAATTCTTTTCCTAACTAATTTAGAGAGAGAGAGAGGAGGGGTGTTGGCTTACAGAGGATGGCTCCGGTGGTGGCGCGGGAGGCAGTGGTGGCGAGGGAGGCAGGGGCGTCTCTGGTGATGGCGAGGGAGGATCCGGTGGCGTCGACTGCAGCTCCGGTGGCGTCGAATGCGGCTCCGGTGGCGTCGATGGCGCGCGGCTCTGGTGGCTCCGGGGGCGTCGATGTCGGCAGGAGACAGCGGCGAAGTGGGGCGACGGCGAATCGGGCAGACGGCGGCGGGGTGGGTCGAGGGATTTGGGGGAGAAGTGGTGGCCGGGGGGAAACTGTTTTTTGGTTAAGTCAAACTTAGTGGTAGCGCTTTTCGCGAAACGTGCTATAGCTAAGTTAGCTATAGCTATTTCCACAAAACGCGCTACTGCTATAGCTATGTAATTTCCTTCATATTTCTTATTTCCTTTTCTGTTTCTACAACGGGGGTCTAGGAAATGCGCTGCGGCTACGTTAGCTATAGCGCCTCTTACGAACAAACGCTACTGCTACGCCTTTCTCCTTTTTTCGCTTTTTCATTTATTTTCCTCTACATTTTATTTTTTCCTTTCTCCTTTTTCTATTTCTTTCTTTTTCATTTACTTTTCCATTTGTTTTTCATTTTATTTCCATTAGCAGTAGCACTCTCCGCGCGAAACGCGCTGCTACTTATGTCCTAGCGGTAGCGCGCTTCTCCCAAGACCGCTACTGCTATGCGTAGCCTACCGTTTTAGCAATGGGAATATTAGTGGTAGCGCTTTTTCATGTGCACGCACTACTGCTACTGTTGTATCTGTAGCGCGGTTTCCGCACGCGCGCTACTGCTATTTAGCACTAGCGCCCATTTTTGACAAGCGCTACTGCTAAATTTCTGTGTATAAGGTTTTCCCTAGTAGTGATAGGCCGGACGCCCGAGGACCCCTTAATCCAGGACTCCCTCAGTAGCCCGTGAACCAGGCTTCAATGACGATGTGTCCGAGCGCAGATTGTCTTCGGCATTGCAAGGCGGGTTCCTCCTCCGATTACTCCAAAGCAGCTCTCGAACACAGAGAACGTGTCCGGCTCTGTAAAACAAACACAACACATATCCACAGAGAGTATAATATTTTCACGAGTCCAATCTACTGACAACTTCCGTAGCGTGACATCACGTCGCTGCCCGGTCATTATTTCAAACTTTTTTTAGCCTCCCGCTCCATGTTTCAAGATGCGGTTTTATTGGCACGTCTTGTCAAAGCAGAGATCGTGTCCCCTTATTACGGGATTTTCATCAATACGGGCGTGGGTAATCCAACCGCCCCGTTGGCACGATTCCTTGGGAATAGGCAAGTTTCAAGGCTTATGAGGAGGCGTTCGATGTTCATCGCCTTTATAAAGGGGCACAGACCCGTCTTTTTCTTCCTCAACTTTCCCAACTCCGAGCTCCAGCACCCAGGTTTCAACTTAATCGATCCAAGCCTCCTAGTCATGTCCGGACCTAGCCTCCAAGGCCGGTGGGTGGCCTCCTCTGTCACAGAGGAGGATATCGCAAAGCTCTGGGCGGCAAGGTACCTGACCGTGGAAATCCTCCACAGGCTTCCAGCTAAGGGGCGGGTTATTCCTACACCCAGATCCGGCGAGAGGGTCGTATTCATCTCCCATTTCCTTCGGGGGCTAGGGTTCGCTCTCCACCCCTTCGTTCGTGGCCTCATGTTTTATTATGGGCTAGATTTTCACGATCTAGCTCCGGACTCCTTTCTTCACATCTCGGCGTTCATCGTCATGCGCAAGGCCTTTCTCCGCATTCCCCCACACTTCGGCTTATGGATCAAGAACTTTAATGTGAAACCGAAGGTAGTCGACGGGGAACAAGCGGAGTGTGGCAGTGCTATGGTGAGCAAGCTCGCCAATACTCCTTGGCCAAAGGGCGCCTTCACAGAAACTTCCAACCTATGGCAGCGGGAGTGGTTTTACATCACCAGTCGGGTGGTAGGTGCGACATATGCCAACGGGTGGCTTATCATTGTGGGTGCCAATAAGACGTCGCCGGTGCCTGGAAACGGGATGAGGCGAAGACATGCACGCCGGCGGATCTTACCCAGGTTCGAGGCTCTCCGAGGAGATAACACCCCTAGTCCTGCTCTGCGGGGTCTCCGCATGATCACTAGATCAAGAAAAGTAGCTACAATCGCTCCTAGAGCTGTTGGGTTCAAGGGAGAAGAAGAACAAGACTAGCTCTCGCTTCTCTCTCTCTATGGTGTGTGTGCTATGCTCAGAAGCCAACCCTTTGCATGGGTGCCCCGAGGGGTTTATATAGGCCTATCCCCCGAGGGTACAATTGTAATCCGGCTGGGCACAGGTCGCAGCCGTCAGTGTCTATGCTCGCCGGCTTCTCCGCCAGCCGTTGGGGCCCGCCGACTGGTGGGTCCTGCCGGCTGCCGGCCTCTTGGTCGACAGGCCGGCCCCACCGCCTAGGATCTTGTCGGCGGCTGCTTACTGTAGCCTCACCCCTGATGACGAGGGCTTTGTTGAGGTAAGCGTGGCTACAGTGGGCCGCCTCGAGGGCTCTCACTGTAGCCTTACCTCGTCTTGTCTCCTTAATGTGGCACATGCTTCGAGGGAGGGGGTAGCCGACTTCTGGGGGCCGGCTACGCCCTTGGCCGACTGGGGGAGGCCGGGCCGCCTCCGCGCCTCTCTCTGGCTGAAGGGGCCCGCCGCCCGTAGGCCGTACCGGCGTCTGCCGTGGGTGACGTCGAGGCTAGCATGGCTACAGTGCCGAGCCGGACGGGGGATGGCCGTCCCGTACGGTGTCCTGTGGCCATGCCTGCCTCGGGTTTCGGGGGTAGTGGGCCGCACTGTGGCCGCACCCGTCTTGTCACCGTTATGTGGCGTAGCTTTGGTGGTTGCGGTCTTGGCCGGCTTCTTGGAATCGGCGTTCTTCGGGGCCGGCTTCGGGGAAGTCGGCATCCTTTATGGCCGGCTTCCCGGAGTCGGCCACCCGTGGTTATCCCGGGGGGGGGGGAGGTTGCTGAGGCTGGGCCGCCTTCCGTGAGTCGGCTTCAGAGGTAGCCGGCCAGGGAAGATGGTCCGATGCTTGGAGCGCTTGAAGGCCCAAAGGCCTGATAATTTTTTGGAGGAGCCAGGGGCTGTCGGTTAGGCTACCCGTGGCCATTTACTCCGACAGTAGTCCCCGAAGCTGATTGGGCTTCGAGGTTGGGTAGGAGTTGAGAAGCTCGGTCAGCTTCCTATCTTGACAAGTCGGCAGCTGGGAGCCGGCTTTGGTTAGGCGCGCCGCCTTGGTCGAAAATTCCAGAGTCGGAAGGCGGGAGCTCGCCAGTGCGTTCACCGGGCCGCGGGCTGGCCACTTGCCGTCTGCGAACCACGTGGCCTCTCTCGGCCAGAAAGCCTGCCAGCCCACGTGCGCGACGGGACGTTGCCGCAGGGCGGGGGCCTGCCACGTCCATGCCCGGGCCCAGGCGCAGATTCTCTGCAGCCCGAAACCGCCCGCACGTCTCCTTGCGGCAGTTTCGGCACGCCTTTAGGGCGTAATAATCGCGAGGTGTGGGGGGAGTGGGTGCAGTTAATCCCACGTCTCACCCCACGTCCGGCCTCCCCGGCTTCACCTCGCGAAGCTATAAGTAGGGGGAGAGGGAGAGCGGCAGGCTCTCGCACGCTCCTCCTCCTTCCACCATCTTCTTTCTCTTGCCGTTTCTTGCAACAGCGCCTCGCCGCCGCGCTCTTCCACTACTCGTTCCTCCGCCGCCGTGCTCGTTTTCACCATGCCTCCCGCCACAGAGCAATATGGCGGGGATTGGGACGGCTCCAACGTCCACGAAGATCAGATCGAATTCCTCCGCAAGACGCAGTGCTGCCCAGCGCGGACAAGGTGGAGGTCCGTCTCGCGCCGGCGAAGGAGCTTACGCCGGAGCCGCGGGAGGGCGAGCGGGTGGTCTTCCGCTCGCATTTCTTGCGCGGAATCGGCCTGCCTGTGAGCGCCTTCTTCCGCTCTTGGCTCGAGTTCTACCAGCTCCAGCCGCACCACCTCACCCTGAACGCGGTGGTGCTGCTGTCTGCCTTCGTCACCCTGTGCGAAGGCTACCTCGGCATCCTTCCCACCCTCAAGCTCTGGGAGGAGTTCTTCCAGTCCAAGCTAGGCACGCGCTCGCGGGGCATGCCGGCTCAGACTGGCGCCTTCATCGCGGGGCGGAGGGTGTCTGCCGACAACCCCTTTCCCATCATCACGCTGATCCAGTCGGTGAAGCTGTGGCAAAAGTCGTATTTCTACGTCAGGAGCATCGCCCCGCAGGGCGACTACATCAACCTGCCGGCTTACGTAGCCGGCCCACCGGAGGGCAGGCGGCCCCAGTGGTCCTACCGGGCCGTGACTCTGACGCCGGCTGGATCCGCAGCCGTCGCCCGAGTGCGAGCGATGACCCAGTCGGAGGGCTTGACGGGGCCTGACCTGCTGGCCGCCTTCGTCACACGCCGGGTACTTTCGCTCCAGAGCCGCCCTCATCTGATCTGTCAGATGAGCGGCCAGCTCGATCCGAGCCGGATGTGCACCAAGGACATGCCGCACGCGGAGGTTGCCTATATGGTGAACTACCTTGCGAACTGCAAACTCTCCGAAGAGTGGCAGTTCGGCAAGGAGCCATATAGCCGAGCCAATCCACCGCCCACGGTATGTTCTCCTTGTCTCTTCTTTTTCTCTTAGCTTTGTCGCCGAGTTCCTTCGGCCGACTCTGACTAGTCGGCTTGTCTTTGACAGAGTCCTCTTCTTCGGCCCGCCAGCGGGTCGGATGCGGAGCGCCGGTTCGTCCCCGACCGGACGCAGCACGACCTGGATCATGCATGCAAATGCGTACGATCAAGATCAGGGACTCACGGGAAGATATCACAACACAACTCTAAAACATAAATAAGTCATACAAGCATCATAATACAAGCCAGGGGCCTCGAGGGATCGAATACAAGTGCTCGATCACAGACGAGTCAGCGGAAGCAACAATATCTGAGTACAGACATAAGTTAAACAAGTTTGCCTTAAGAAGGCTAGCACAAACTGGGATACAGATCGAACGAGGCGCAGGCCTCCTGCCTGGGATCCTCCTAACTACTCCTGGTCGTCGTCAGCGGACTGCACGTAGTAGTAGGCACCTCCAGTGTCGTAGGTGTCGTCGTCGACCGTGGCGTCTGGCTCCTGGACTCCAACATCTGGTTGCGACAACCAGATAGAAAGGAAAGGGGGAAAAGAGGGAGAGAAGCAACCGTGAGTACTCATCCAAAGTACTCGCAAGCAAGGAGCTACACTACATATGCATGGGTATAAGTGTAAAGGGGCATATCGGTGGACTGAACTGCAGAATGCCAGAATAAAAGGGGGATAGCTAGTCCTGTCGAAGACTACGCTTCTGGCCATCTCCATCTTGCAGCATGTAGAAGAGAGTAGATTGAAGTCCTCCAAGTAGCATCGCATAGCATAATCCTACCCGGCGATCCCCTCCTCGTCGCCCTGTTAGAGAGCGATCACCGGGTTGTATCTGGCACTTGGAAGGGTGTATTTTATTAAGTATCCAGTTCTAGTTGTCATAAGGTCAAGGTACAACTCCGGGTCGTCCTTTTACCGAGGGACACGGCTATTCGAATAGATAAACTTCCCTGCAGGGGTGCACCACATAACCCAACACGCTCGATCCCATTTGGCCGGACACACTTTTCTGGGTCATGCCCGGCCTCGTAAGATCAACGTGTCGCAGCCCCACCTAGGCACAACAGAGAGGTCAGCACGCCGGTCTAACCCTATGCGCGCAGGGGTCTGGGCCCATCGCCCTATGCACACCTGCACGTTGCATACGCGGCCGGAAGCAGACCTAGCCTAGTGGCGTTCCAGTGCAATCCGGCGCGCGCCACTCAGTCGCTGACGTCACGAAGGCTTCGGCTGATACCACGACGCCGGGATACCCATAACTACTCCCGCGTAGATGGTTAGTGCGTATAGACCAAATGGCCAGACTCAGATCAAATACCAAGATCTCGTTAAGCGTGTTAAGTATCCGCGAACGCCGACCAGGGCCAGGCCCACCTCTCACCTAGGCGGTCTCAACCTGCCCTGTCGCTCCGCCACAAAGATCCACTTGCGGGTACTCCTACGAGCCGACCCGACTTTAGTCACCACATGTGTCATGTATATAGTACATAAGTATATACCCGTGATCACCGCCCAGGTGATCATGGCCCGATAGTATAGCTCAGCAGACGGACAAGAATGTAGGGCCACTGATGGAAAACTAGCATCCTATACTAAGCATGTAGGATTGCAGGTAAAGGTAACAACAGTAGTAGCAAGGATAGGCTATGCATCAGGATAGGATATCGGAAAGAAGTAACATGCTACACTACTCTAATGCAAGCAGTATAGAGAAGAATAGGCGATATCTGGTGATCAAGGGGGGGGGGCTTGCCTGGTTGCTCTGGCAAGTAGGAGGGGTCGTCAACTCCGTAGTCGAACTGGGTAGCAGCAGTGTCGGTCTCGTAGTCTACCGGAAAGAAGAGGGGGAAGAAACAGTAAATACAATGCAAACATAAACATGACGATGCGTGACATGACAATGAGCAGTGCGAGGTGTGTCCTAACGCGACAGTAGGTGGTACCGGCGAAGGGGGGGAACATCTGGGAAAGTATTCCCGATGTTTTGCGTTTTCGGACAGATGGACCGGAGGGGGAAAGTTGCGAGTTCGATAGGTTAGGGAGGTGTGGTGGACGAACGGACTGCGTATCCGGATTCGTCTCGTCGTTCTGAGCAACTTTCATGTTGATTAATCCGAGTTACGGATTAAAAGATATGATTTTCTAAAGATTTTATTAATTTCTGGACTTTAATTAATTATTTAATTTAATTCAAAAATGGATTTATGACATCAGCATGATGTCATGCTGACGTCAGCAGTCAACGTTGACCGTTGACCTGGTCAACCTGACAGGTGGGTCCCACCTGTCAGGGGCTGTTACCTAATTAACTACTGTTTAGTTAAATTAATTATCTAATTAGATTAATTTAAACAGGATTAATTAACTTAATTAATTTAGTTAATTAATTAATTAATTAAATTTATTTTTATTA